>NW_017731357.1:2211415-2228372 GCF_001890085.2 Hipposideros armiger | reverse complement strand
CTCTTCCCGGGTGAGGCAGCTGCTCACTGGCCATTGGACGGCCACTCATGGCGGCTCACGGCAGCTCACGAAAGCTCATGCCTGCTGCTGCCCAGCCCCACTGCAACCTACGCCATCGCTGGCGACTCACAGCAGCCCAGCTCTAGGTCAAGCTGTTGTTCACCATCTTAGCTGTAGAGAGCACAGCATCACTGGCCCTCATGTGGGATCCGAACCAGGGCCCTGTCAGAGCTGGCGTGCCAAGCCAACTCCTAACCAACATGCCACTCGGCCAGCCCTCAAATAAATTCTTATAAAATATTCTCTACAGGTTTGGATGTTTCTTACATCGACATTTACTTGGCATAGTGTAGCAGGATTGCAAAGAAGCCCACCCAGGACCACTCTGCAAACCCGGAACCAGTGCAAAGAACAAGCAAAGGCCCATTGTGCCCCACCAACTCCCAGCTTCACATTAGGTGAACTGAGATTAGCTTCTTTCGCAATTGCAGGCCTCCTTCATTTAAGTAGCAGGCCATGGCTTTATTTGAGATGTTTTTAGAAAATCCTCAAGATGGATAAGGATTGAGATAACTCAGGGAAAGGGAAAAAAATGGGTTGATACTTTTAATTTCAGCTTTTTTTTTTTAAAGATTTCTATTGGGGAATTGGGGGGATGGGAACAGCGCTGGGGAATTGGGGGAAGGGGAAGAGACAAGTTTCTGTCCTTTTGTTCTTCAGTCTAGTTGTGGAGTAATTTCAGCTTTTTAATTGAATTTATTGTTAAGCATCTGAACAAAATCTTTGCTGATTAAATGAGAGACTAAACTCTCTTTAGCTCCAAAATAGAAAGGACACTTGCTTCCACAACCAGAATAGCCAATGGGTTGATGATAATTGTTCAGATCTCCAAATTTGAAGTGGTGGAGATGGGCTCTGGAAGTCATCCAGTGCAGTAGCACAGGTGATCCTGGAGAAGCTAGGGGGAGCCCCAGGGAGAAGGCAGGGCATCCTGGAATGGGTTTACCTCGAGAAAGGGGCCCAAGAGAGAGACTCATGCCTTGAAAAGCATCATGATCCTGGCGGCATCTGGTAGGCTCTTACCAGCTCTTGCTCAGGTATTCTTAAGTGACTAAGAATCTTTTTGGGGTTTCCTGAGGAAAATTTTTCCTTTAGGGTATAAAGCAGTCCTATAGAGATATGCACGGCATTTGGCTCATCTGGAGATGTGCACATGATGTTTGGTTTTCCCTATAAGATTGTTCAGACTCTACAGATCTCAAAATTAACATGGGAAATCATGCCTCCCAGGCAGACAAGGCCTACTACAGTCAGCCTTCCATTAATACTAAGATGGCTGAAATGAGGATCTTTTGATACTTCTAAATTAATTTTTGCCTGCACAATTAGAAAAAGTTGGCTATAAAATTAGGCAGAATGAATGAAAAAAAAAACTATTAGAGACTGCCTCAGAAATTAAAAAGGCCTTCTCCCTTGAGCTAAAATGAAACTATGCAAAAGGATTTAGATAAATGGGTCAACTTATGATGCCCTTTAGGTGTCAACTCAATTCTTTGAGGTATTAAAAATGGCTGTTCTTATTTCACAAGGGGGAAGGTCATTTGGAACTTGACTTGTCAAGGACAGATATAAATTGTAAATGCCTCCAAAACAAAAATTGGATCCAACTGTGTTCTATTTGTCTGTCTGTGTATGTCTATATGTGTATGTTGTAAATGTGAGATAATTTTCTATCTCCAGATGGTATTGTTAAAATTAATTTAAAGGCAAGTGCTTATAATTCTAAAATTCTCAGAAATTTAGAAACTAACTCAAGTGCTTTTCAAGTTCATGTGATCTAAGATCTAAGATTAATCCTTAGTAAATAAATAAAAGCTAGTTTAAGTTTGTTGCTTTAAGTAAAACAGACATGTCTTTATTTTACCTGGGTTTTACAAAAATAAGTTCATGTTAATAATTGACTTTTATGTGTATGAAAAATGGATCTAGAGGTTATAAAGTATCCAAGCTGAAAAATGATAACTGATTACTTCTTAGTTTTCATTAGCAATTAAGGTTTTAAGGGTTAAAATCTCAATGTGTGTAGGAATAACTTAGTGGTATTTCAGAAGGGCTCCCAGAACACCTCAAAAGATTTGTTTCACATTAAATTCCATGGGAAGCATTGTAAAATAAGTGATGAAAAGTTTCTGGGGGTATATTGTATAGGTAAACAATGGTTGTAAATTAAATAGTCAGGGCTATGAGAAACCTAAGATGATTGCTTGGTTCTTCCCTGCTCCCTGGTTCCCCATTTTTGGGTTTTTGCATTCTTTCATGCATCACAGTGCATATAAGCTGGACTTAGATGAAGGAATTTATGAGCTAACATTATTGAAAGGAGACATCTTACACTATTGTCAAGGTTTGATAGAGTCACTTCAAGAAAACGCCAAGTTGGTAACCAATTCCTTTCATAGTTAGCTCCCAGGAAACAAAGACTTTAAAGATCATTGACCACCACCTGAGATTTTGTTTATTAGAAAGGATATCAAATCAAAGACACTCTTCAACCTCATTGGAAGAGACCTTATCAGGTGCCTAACTGTGAATGGACATATACTCTTGTCTATAGACATTAAAAACTCCTCGAGAAGGAGAAGCCACTGACACCAGAGGTAGACAGCTATCCCAACACATCAACACGGCCTGTATACCTATGGATTGATATTGAACTCAGAATCTATTTTGTTTAATTGTCTTTACCTGTCTATGAATGAATGATATTAGTTATAATAATAGTTACACTTGCTCTTTTGGTTTTTCTATATAGTGTGTTTAAGATTGCTGAACATGAATAAGATAATTGTTAATACTCTTTTTATGACTTATGTGAATGTTATACTAGATGCCAAATACAGAAAAATGGGACAGAAGGCAAAACTCTGGTACTTCATAGGGTAGAAATGATCCAAAGTGGTTTTTTCCCCCCCACAATGAATACCATAAGACTTGACTGCCTTCCATTTACCTGCCCTTCCTTTTTGGGAAAAATTCAACCTCAACTCAGATCCGGTGGTTATGGTATTGCCTCATCTCCAATGCTCAACAAGACGACATTGATACTGAGACTTCCTAAGAATGAGCCTTCCTAGTGCTGTGAGGTCACACTATCCAACCAAATGGTTGGTCACCATGGATTGATGACCAAAAGGGGGAATTGTGGACAAAAAGAAAAAAAGATCTATGGAAAGTAACCTCACAGGATGATCTGATAATAAATTCCTAACTGGACAGGTCATGGTAGGTAGTCACTTCCCAGATCTACAGCTTCTTTAGTGAAAGGCTTTATGCCAGCCCTGTCCATTGTTCTTGTACATCTAGGTTAACATACCTTTGAAATACCAGAAGTAATACCCCTGGAAGGGAGTATTCACCCTGGAAAGACTACATAATCTTGCTAACTAACCTGTAGTCCAATCCCCGCCTTGCTTTCCACTACCTCCATGTAATCTTCCTTATGTTCCAGTCTTAATTTCAAATGCATAAAAGAAGCTGAAAGATTGTTTTCTGTGGAGCATTTGAGATCTTGCTCCCTGGCATAAGTCATCGGTTTGGCTCAAATAAACTCTTATAAAAATTCAAAAACATAAAAAGACATTCCCAAATAACCAAAACTGAGACGTGTTGTGATCAGACCCACCTTACAAGAAATACTAAACAAAATTCCTCAGGAGGAAAGCCAGTGACCCCAGACAGCAATCTGAATCCATACATGAAAAAAAAAAGTGCACTAGTAATTATAAAAGATAGAAATGCATTTTTTTCTCTTAACTGATTTTAAGAGTAATTGAATAAAACAATTTGCATATAAGTGTATTGTTAAATTAACAAATTAAAAGGCAATGTGTATGCCAATAAGAACACACAGGAGGTGGGTGATAACAAAACAGTATTGGTCTAATGAAATGACACTAGATGATAACATGAATCCACAGGAACAGATGAAGAGAGCCAGAAATGGTAAATAAGAAGGCTAAGGGCCAGCCGAGTGGCTCAGTTGGTTAAGAGCTTCTTGAGAGTGCAAGCTCTGAGCAACAGGGTCGCCAGTTTGATTCCTACATGGGCCAGTGAGCTGTGCCTGAGCTGAGCTGCCGCTGAGCTGCCAACAGGTGGCAGGATGGCTCAGCTGGTGAGAGCACATGCTCCTAACAAGGTTGCCTGCTCAACTCCCTCATGGGATGGTGGCTACACCTACCCGCAACAAAGATTGTAACAGAGCACCTTGAGCTTAGAGGCCACGAGCTGCCGACAGGCAGCCAGATGGTGACTGGTGCCCTCCACAACTAAGATTGAAGATCAACAACTGGCTGGTCCCCCTCCCCAATTTCCCAACGCTGTTCCCCTCTCCAAATGCCCCAATTAAAAAAAAAATAAGGCTAATATAACAAACACTATAATTTTATATTTTCTTCTCTTAGCTTCTTTAAAACATATAAAATTATATAAAGTAATATTTATAATGATGTAACAACATGTGCAGACCTTGAAGACATTATGCTAAGTGAAATAAGCCAGTCACAAAAGGACAAATACTGTATGATTCCACTTATGTAGGTACCTAGAATAGTCAAATTCATAAAGACAGAAACTAGAATGTTGGTTGCCAGAAGCTGGGGAGACAGGGAATGGAGAGATAGTGTTTAATGGATATGGAGTTTCATTTGGGGAACATTAAAAATTTCTGGATGATGGTGATGGTTGCACAACAATGTGAATATACTTAACGCCATAGAATTGTACACTTAAGCAATGGTTAAAAATGAGATTTTATGTTATGTATATTTTCCCCCCAATTAAACACACAAACATGCACATACACCTGAGACCAGTAATTCCTCCACTTTGTCTGAAGTGGAAATCAAAAAGGATCTTAGTGAGGGCAACCACAGAAGTGTGGGACAAGTTCAAGCCAAAATTCAAAAAGTTTTAACCATCTCACAAAATATCCAGCTTTATCAGAAGACAAAGGTCTTCCAATTTGCTTCTGGGTGTGATTTAAAGTGTTCATTTGGGGCTGCAAATCTAGGTCAGATTAGTGAAAAGTTACCAATGTCCCTGATTGGCCCAATAAGATGAAGAATTACAGCCCTGAGCTGAATGCAAAAACATAAGTCAAAAAAAGAATGCTCTTTTTATTTCTTTTGTTCCTTAGTTTGCAGTTATTTAAGGCTGCAACTATTTACGAGTATGTCTCTTACTAAAAAGTCCTGGATTTAGAAAACCAATGTTGTTCTCAGGGCAGTGTTGATTATTGCCAATCCATATTTTCCCTCTCCTCAACATCAAGAAAACAAACAACCCAATTAAAAAATGGGCAGAGGATATGAAGAGGCATTTCTCTAAAGAGCACATGCAGATGGCCAACAGACATATGAAAAAATGCTCAACATCACTAATCATTAGAAAAATGCAAATAAAAACCACAATGAGATACCATCTAATCCCGGTCAGAATGACTATCATCAATAAATCAACAAACAAGTGCTGGCGAGGATGTGGAGAAAAGGGAACCCTCTTGCACTGTTGGTGGGCTTGCAGATTGGTGCAGCCACTATGGAAAACTGTATGGAGGTACCTCAAAAAATTGAAAATGGGACTACCTTATGACCCAGCAATACCACTCCTGGGTATCTATCCAAAGAAATCCAAAACATTAACTCAAAAAAATACATGCACCCTTATGTTTATTGCAGTGCTATTCACAATAGCCAAGATATGGAAACAACCAAAATGCCCATCGATAGATGAAACAGTGGTACATTTATACAATGGAGTATTACTCGGCCATAAAGAAGAATGAAATATTACCATTTGCAATGACATGGATGGACCTAGAGAATATTATGCTAAGTGATAAAAGTCAGATGGAGAAAGACAAATACCACATGATCTCATTTATATGTAAAATCTGAAGAACAGAATAAACGAACAAACAAAACAGAAATAGACTCAGCAAAGGGGGAAAAAACTGAGGGTTGCTAGATAGGAGGGGATGATGGGGGAGAAGGTAAAGGAATTAGAAAGTGCGTATTTTCCCTCTTCTTTACTGTTGGGAAACTGACCAATTTTACAATACAAAAGGGGCAGATTCAAGCGCTTTGCAAGCTATATAGAGTAATTTTTTGGCAAGTGCAGGCTGCTTTAACAAGAAACTTGGGAAGGCTGGAGGCAGAGTCATTGGTGAATTTTTAAACTCAATTAACCATAATGCAATCTCATTAATATGATTTTTTTAAAATGTCTGAATTTCTAAAACTTGAGCCATTTTTTTTCAAATGCAAGTCAGTAAGTGACAAGATCATGGCAGACTTCCTTGAATGAGTGATACAAATCTATTTTGTTTTTACAACCTGCCCTTAGTTTCAGGTTCAAGTATGTATCCCTCCAAATTTGTTGAGCCATATTCTCCTGTCAGCCCAGGGCAGACCAACCCCTTAAGGCTATTATAAGAAGACTCTGACATGGGAAGTGCTGTCACTACGTTGTTAAGTGAAATAAATGAATACACAATAGAAACAGGCCACACAGTACACACCAGTCAGAATTCTTAATAATGTGTCATACATACATAGAAAAATGACCAGAAGTAAATGCACCCAAATTTTAACTGCGTTTATCTCTAGATTTGAGGTTTATTGTAGAACATTTGGAAAGAATGTGTGTGTAAATTTAATTTTTTTTCTGTATTTTCCCAATGTTCTACAATGAGCATATATTTCTTTTATAATCAAATAAAGGCAAATACATCTTATTTAAAACAAAAGACAAACAAGTTTATTTATTTATTTTTTTGGAGCTGGTGTCTTTTGTTACTTGCACACCATTTACCTTCAGTCAGTCTTGTTCCTGTCTTTATTATGGGCTATCACATTGACCTTTGGACATGAAACTTGCTTTCTGTCTCTTGCCCGCTCCCCTGGTCTCTGACTTGTGATTCTCTGTATGTGCCTTAACTGCAGTCAGGTCAGCTGTATCCTTCCTTGGCCCCTGACTCTTGTTCTTCATGACCTCGCCCATCCTGGCTTCATTCTCTGTGGCCCAACGTAAATGCATGAACTCAAACATAGGTTTGGGAGTTTTTTTCTTTTACAAATCGTCCTTGTATTGTCATTATATTAGTTTCCTCAGGCTGCCATAAGATAATACCACATACCAGGTAGCTTAAACAATAGATATTTATTTTCTCACAGTTCTGAACACTGGAAGTCCAAATCAAGGTATCCACAGGAGTTGGTTTACTTTGAGGCCTTTCTTTGTCTTGCAGACAGTCGCCTTCTTGCTGTGTCCTCACATGGTCTTTTCTCTGTGCCTGTGCTACTGGTGTCAATTCCCCTTCTTATTAGAACATCACTCAGGGCCCACCCCAATGGCCTCATTTTAACTTAATTACTTCTTTAAAGGGTTTATCGCCAAATATACTCAAATTCTAAGGTATTCTCAATCCATAACAGTAAGGGTTCTTAGTTGTGAACAAAACTCATTCTAAACTAATCAGGGGGATCACTGCATAAATTATATAAATGTCTAACCACTCTACTGTACACCTGAAACTAATATAAACTAATATAAAATAATACTGTCAACTGTAACTGAAAAATAAATAAATAAATATAAATAAATAAATACAAACAAAGAAATGGGATTTATGAAAGGATATTCAGTAGCTCATAGACTCTCCTGGAAGATTGAAGAATCTACCATGGGGGCCCCACAGCCCAGACTAAACCCAAACCACACTTCAGGACTGCTCCTGTGGAGACCTTACAGCCACCACCACCGAGCCCAGGAGGTCCCCACTAGAATTTCAGCCACCTGTACCTCTGAAGAATGAACGCCGCTCAGCCATGGATTCCACATGGTGCCTGCCTCCTAATGTCATTAGCTTCTAACAGGAGTTTCACTTCTATTGCTATGCTTAGTCATGAAGAGCCTAGATCAAAGGTTTCTGTCTTCACTGCAAGGCAAGTGGGGAAAATGAGCCATTGTCTTCTACCTTGGGGTAGTGGGAATTAGAGTCATGAGATAGAAAATTCGTAAATACAGGAAAAGTTTGAAAAGGTGCTTGGCAGCCAAAAGCAAGAACAACATCTATTACACTGCAGATAAAGATATTTAAGAGCATGGAGAGTCCATTCTTCAATGGTTCCCCCTCACTCTTTCCATCTTGACTCTTTCCATTTTCCTTTTGTTGTTTGATTTTTATAGTTCAACTTAATTGTGGAAATAATACACACTCAATGGAGGAAAATTTGAAAGCTCAGAAGAACACACACAAAAAATTTTAAGTACATATAACCTTATCACCAGAGATAACCACTGTTACCATTTTGGTATGTGTTCTCACATTCTTTTTTATATGTATATAAACAATAAAAACTAATATGCATGCTATTTTGTAGTCTTTTACTTACCAGTCTGTCATGAATGCTGGGTTTTCTGAGTCAATTTCCCTCACAAATAACTTTACACTATTAAAAAACCTAAAAGCCTTTAATTTAACCTATATTGAAACTAGAAAATTTTTAATTAGGAAGAACTAATGTTTAATGTATCTTTCCTCCATTAGTCCTTTGTAGGGAAAAAATAATAACAAAAACAAAAAATATCTTAAATTTTTCTTTTCTTCAAATGAAGATTCTCTTATAACCTTATTTATGAGGCCATTCCAGCCAATGGTGATTGACTGTTACAATAGTCACCTAAATTAAAATGATTATGAACATCTGCAGTTATTAATATCATATTGGATCTTCTAACATTTTATCCAATAAATGGTAAATAGAAGTAAGGTTTGTATTAACCAGATTATATCTAACCTCATTTGAAATCTCCTTGTCACATCTCCTTACACCCACAGAGGATTTGCTGTTGTTTTGTTCTTGAAGAAGTCACTGAGGGACACAAGAAGGCAAGCAGATCTTTCCCCAAAGGTCTGTTACTCTGTCACGGTCTGGGTCAAGCTCTGAAACTGGAACTCCACAGTTCATCCCTAGCTTTACTCCAAAGTCCCTGATTAACTCATTCATGTTAGAACAATATCCAGGCTTCACTGTTGTTCATCTCCAAGACTCCTAACTCCTGTATGCACCTGCTAAATAGGAAAAGTCTATCAGGTACCATACTTTATAGTAGGAGCTATGCACTAATTCAAGAAACTTGCTGACATTTGTATTTGAAAATCCCAAGTTTATGATAAGCCTTCAGTCTGGTCTTTTTTTTTTTCTTTTTTCTGATCTGTGGCAAGGAAAATAATGGCCTCCCAGAGATGTCCCACCCTAACCCTTGGAACCTGTAAATATGTTACATTATATGGCCAAAGGGACATGCAAATGTGATTAAGGTTATAGCTTTAAAATAGGGTGATTATCTTGGTTTAGCCAAGTGGGCCCAATCTAATTACATGAGCCCTTAAAAGCAGAGAATTTTCTCTGGTTCAAAGCTGAGGAGAGATATGGCAGAAGGAAAAGTCAGAGAGAGTTGAAGCATGAGAAGGACTTGACCTACTGTTGCTGGAGGGGGTCATGGAAAGCGTGAGAAACAGTGTGGGCAGCCTCTAGGAGCAAAGACTAGCCCTTGACTGACAGTCTGCAAGGAAATGGGGACCTCAATCCTATAATCACAAGGAACTAAATTCAGTCAATAATCTGAATGAGCTTGGAAGTGGATTCTTATCTAGAATATCCAGAAAGGTCCTGCTTACACCTTGATTTTGGCATTGTGAGTCCATAGGCAGAAGACCCATTTGAGCCATGCTGTACCAGACTTCTGACCTACATAACCGTGAGCTAATAAATGCATCTGTTTTAAGGCACTAATCTGTGGTAATTTGTGGTAATGTGATACAACAGCAATGGAAATTAATATGTGGTCTGAAATCTACCCTTGAGAAGTAAGATCCCTTTTAAAGCTTAATTATCAGGCTAAAAATAGGGCTTTCTGTAACACAGGAATATTGACATATGAATTATGATAACATCATAATTGGTTCAGAAAACTCCAAAACAAAATAATTATTGCATTATTACAGACCAGCTAAAATGGGGCTCAACACTATGTAAGGTTCCTACTTGCTTCTAGGATCATTCCTTCAGAAGGTTGTGAATGCTTTGCATTTAACATTTACCATGTTTAAAAAAGAAAAGGGGATCAATGGTCTTGCAATATTTAAAACAGATTCTAATTCAAGGACTCTCTCTATTGTCATCTTTGTATGTGGAGGGGATGAGAATATGTAAAGCTATTTTAAAATCAAACTGATAAGCCATCCTGAAACACAAAGAAGTTTAAGATTCCAATCTCATTATTCAAGGTGGCAGTTTTCACACTCCCCATTCCAACAAAGTCAGACACTATTGAAATGCAGTTCGAGCCAGGCAGAAATTAAGAGACAGAGTGTTAAGAAAAGTTCCCAGAAAAGAGAAGCAGCCATAGTTTTGCAGGCAGCCAATTTCAGGGGTCAATACATTGACTGTGTCGATCTTTTTAAATCACTATATTCTGCTTCAGGCTTTGATTAGGTCAGAGAAAAGAAGTCACAAAGAAATACATCAGGGGCGCCCTAATGATGTGCAACATGGGCTGAGGGTAGCCTGGGCCTACAGAGATGCTTCCTTGTTATTATTAATAATTGCTTATCATCATTAGCTTGTTGCCTGATGTGAGTGAGATCATTTAGGGAAAGAAAACTTTCCAGCACTGACATGTAGAAGCATATTTCTCTGATCTGTGTTATTTTTAAGATGTCCCATGTTTCCGCATTGTGACCAAACTCATATTTCCTTTGGTTTTCGAGGTTTCTCAGGTAGACATTAAGAAAGATGCATTCAATTGTTTCATTTAAATGTTTATTGAAAAATACAAATGTCCTGATATCTCCTGTGCCAGGAGTCACATTAGAATAAGCATATAAAATATAATTGCTATTGAAGCAGAACTATATTTATATTATCCACAATGTAGAGTATTCCCAATGAGAGTATGACTAGACACAAAGCTGGAACATTTTAAATACTGGGTTGTTGGAAAAGTCATGAAGCATTTTTGCAATGAAAAACAGAAAAAATACATCATGACTTTTCCGATAACCCAATAGATAGCACATTTAAAGTGTTAGGACAAATAATCATATAATACATTTCCATATGAAATGAACACAAAAGTCTTATTAAGATTTTGTGTGCAACAGCCAAATCTATAATCAGATTTCTAAATTTTATTTGGAATAGTAGAGTTACCTTTATTGTTTTTGTATCAGGTTTATAACTTTTCATTACTTTTAATCTCTACTAGTATCCTCAGCCGTTGTAATATAAGTAGCAGCTTCTAACACATACTGCATTAAAAAGGAAAATTAGTAATTTTACTATGGAAAAATGTGGAGGTTACTTCCTTAACCAAATAATTCAAGTTAACATTATGAATAATGGGATAAACTTACTTCCTGGTCTTATACACTAAGAAGAACACAACATCACTTCTCTGATATTTCTGCCAAATATGCACAATGTGAATCTAAGTGTGAAGCAATATACAAACCCAAATTGAGGAATATTCTACTGAACAAATGGCATATACTATTTTTTAAATGTCAATATCATGAAAGACAAAGAAAAATAAAGAAATTGCCCCAGATTTTAAAAGTTTAAAAAGGATATGACTGCTAAATGTACAGTATGATCCTTGATTGGATCCTACATCAAAGGGGGGGAAAGTTGCTTTAAAAGACATTATT
The DNA here is from genome assembly GCF_001890085.2 of Hipposideros armiger. NCBI lineage: Eukaryota > Metazoa > Chordata > Mammalia > Chiroptera > Hipposideridae > Hipposideros > Hipposideros armiger. The sequence goes on along the minus strand of NW_017731357.1, from coordinate 2,216,599 downwards.
GTGACAACTGACAAAATTTAAGTATGGACTATTTATAGATCATAATATTGTGTTCATATTAAATTTTCTGAATTTGATCATTTTACTATGGCTATGAAAGAGAATGTCCCTGTTCTTAAGAAATACAAGTTAAAGTATTTAGTAGGGAAAAGGGCATGATGTCTGTGGCTTATTCTCAAATGGTTTAGAAAACTATTAATAACAAAGACAATAAAATGTATATACATAAATATATACATATATATGTAGGGGGGAGGGGTGAAGTGATAAAGCAATTGCTGCAAAATATTAACAACTGGTAAACCTGAGTAAAGGATGTACCCGAGATCTTTGTACTATGTTTTTCTAAATAAAACTCATCTGTAAATTTAAATTACTATAAAGCAAAAAGTTAAAATTAAATATAATAAAAAATAAACCTTAAAAGCGTATTGTAATTGTGATTCCAACTATATGCCCTATTCCAAAGTAGGGAAATGTAATTCAACTCAATTAAAGTGTGTAAGCCTTTTGGTTAAATTTGTTCATAAAGATTCCACCCCAAGTTAATGTTGATTCTTTATCAATATCCTCCTTGTTTTCTCACCAACAAATAATATGCAAGAGGGTGTTGCCTGAAGGAAACACCACGCTGAGCTGAACATTGACCTAAGAGATTTGCACTTCCTCAAAGCAACCCAGAGGGATTGAAACAGGACAACAGGATTAAAATGCACCCAATAGCCAAGCTGTTTACACCTCAATTCCAGTGCTACTCTTAAGTGGAAATGACCTAGAAACAAGATGCATTCATGGAGATTTATACCTGCCAACTCCCCAGAAATTAGCTTAAACCAAACTTTTTGTTAAGAAACTTGGGTGACTCAACTCTCTTTTTCCACTACTATTATTACTATTGCAGAAGTATGACAATGTTAGCACTATAAAATTAAATTCTGCTTCTTTAGATAACAGGAAAAGTGATGCCATTTCATTTTTAAACAATTCTGATTTTAATAGTATATTTTAAAATAGTTTCTGTCTCAAAAAGGAAAATACGATGTGTACATTTGTACAATGGTGAGTAGAATTTTCTATTACAGAACCTGTATCTCAATTGCTGTCAACAAATGTGCACAGTTTAGATAGCATATTTTAGTTTGGAAAATAGTGTGTGTCAGAAAAATACATTACACCTTAAGTCTTTAATTTTCCCTCAACCTATTTATGAAAAGAAAAGGAATAAAAATATAGAGAAGAATTCTATCCTTTCTTACTGGCTGGTGTCCATACCCATGATCCTCCCAGGGACGAGTTATAATTGCCCCCTGGGATGGAGAAAGAAGACACACAAAATCCAACTCAGATTATATAAGAGATTTCGAATCACCAAGCAATGATAATCACAGAACTAAACTACAAAATGTAGGGATCACAGGCAATGAATTAGCAGCAATTATTTAACAACCTAAAAATCAGCTTGATATGGAAAATGCTTTAGGGTCTCTTGAGTCTAAAGGGTATTTGGCTCTCTTTAAGGCACTTTACTCAAATGCTGTAAAAAGAAAGGAAACCTGTACAAAGTCTTTACAGCCTTAAAATAATTTTAAAGATCCAGTACCCATGCCAAGTTTTGGTATACGCTTTTTATTCAGCAGCATATTAATTTGTAAAATTTCAAACCTTCCGAAAAGTTGTAAGAATAGTAAAATGAACGCCCACATGCCCTGCAAAAAAAGAGTCACCAAATGTGGCACATTAATTTTCTCCCTCTTCTTCTCTCTCCTCCTTATATATATTTCTTTTATTTCTCCCTTTTTTCCCCTTGTTTCTCCTTTTCTTTCCCTCTTTCTTTCTTTTTCTGAACCATCTAAGAGTTCACTACAGACATGCCACTTCAATTCTAATATTTCAATGTGTATCTTTTAAGAATAAGGACATGCTACTACATAACCATAATATAGTTATCACATTTGTGAAATTTAACATTGGTACAATACTGTTGTCTAATATACTGTCCATATTTAAATTTCCTCGACTTTCCCAAAAATGTCTTTCATAGCTGGATTTTTTTTGGTTATCAATATATCAAAAACATATCCCATATCATAAAGGTCTTAGTAAATATCACTTTTAATGGATACCTTATTTCAAAATATTAATATTCAAGTCCCTTATTGTGGCTGGATTTTTAAAAATCCAGTTTCTTTTTTTTTAATTAACAGAAAATTATTTTATTTTATTTATTTTTATTTTTATATTTTTTTACATTTTACTGTTCGTTTCAGGTGTAAAGAACAATGCAATAGTTATCCTTTTCACCCTCACAAAGTAACAACACCCCTCCCCCATCTACTGTCCTCCTACCCCTGATATCATGCTTATCTATTACAATTCCGTTGACTCCATTCCCACTCTCTACTACATAGTTGGTGTAGAGGCCTGACCACCGCACTGTATATCTGAACTTGATGTTGAATAATAATGTATGTCAACTATAATTATATATACATATAGTCACGGGACATGCAGTAAAAATCCAGTTTCTAATGAAGGATCACACACATGTTTCTTTAGTCTCCTTTATTTATTTATTTATTTATTTATTTATTTATTTATTTACTTACTTACTTACTTACTTATTTATTAGCTGAGCCATCCTGCCACCAGTTGGCAGCTCAGCAGCAGCTCAGCTCAGCTCGGACCAGGAATCGAACCGCTATTGCTCAGAGCTCGCACTCTTGAGCGACCTCTTAACCAACTGAGCCACTCGGCTGGCCCTCTTTTTTTTTTTTTTTTTTTTTTTTTTTTAGCTGAGCCATCCCGCCACCTGTTGGCAGCTCCGCGGCTGCTCAGCTCGGGCTGACTCAAACCACTGTTGCTCAGAGCTCAAACTCTTGAGCGAGCTCTTAACCAACTGAGCCACTCAGCCGGCCCTCGGCCGGCCCTCTTTAGTCTCCTTTAATCTAGAAGAGTCTTAGTTGTTTTTCCTTGGTATTTCATAACATTGACATTTTGAAGGGCCAGTTGTTTTGTAGCTTTGGCTTTGATTTTAGGGGGCAAAACTGAGTCCCAAAGTAAATTACAAATGCAATGGAATAATAATTTTTTAGTTGGATTCAAAGCCCAGCTTTAGCAGGGACATGGAACAAGTTTCTTAATCTTCTCTGAACCATGGTTATGTGATCTGTTAAATGGGAATAATGATTCCCATTTTACAAGGCAGTTGTGAAGATTATAAGGTTGTGCAACCTCTGCAGAAAGCAGTCTGATAACCTGTATCAAGAGTCTTGAACATTCTTGTATTGTTGGACTCAGTAATTCTATTTCTAGCAATTTATCCTTAGGAAATTATCAGAGATATAGACAAAGATACAGGCAATAACATTCATTACCGTGGGTGTCACAGGAGCAAGTGAGTGAACTGAGCCATATCCTCCATCTCCTCCTGTATCATCCTCAGGCTCCTTCTCCTCATAATTCATTGCTAACATTTTTTAAAGGCTACCCTGTATTCAGCACTGTACCAAGTTACAGATTCCTATGGCAAGTTTGAAAGTCATGTTTTAGAGGAGCACTTGATAACATGGAAGAGAAGTGAGAACACAGGATTTAATGAGGAATCCAGATAAGTTTGTGTATATGAGATCCCAATTTTGTTTTTGTTGACAGAATTATGTTTAGAGAGGAACCTAGAAAGAAGTACAATAAAATTTCTACATGGGGAGAATGAGATTTAGGGTAATTTTTGTTTATAACAACAAAAACGAGGAAAATGTGCATACAAATTTTATACCAGTGTATGCAGAGCCCTGTGCTTGGCAGGCATCAATTCCGTTCATGGTTGATTGGCAATAACTGGTCATATGGCCACTTGTAGATGAAAGATGACTTGGAAATTTAATCCCTCTTGGAAATTTAATCAGCCATCTCCCAGCCATAACTCTATATAAAGAAGAGATTTCAATGGAGAGCTAACTATCTCTGCCACATGATAAAATCAATTTTTGTCTGATATTAATGTAACTACATATTTCTTTCCATTAGTCCTTGCTACCCAAATCTTTTCCTAACCTTTTATTTTCAATCTTTCTGAAGCATTGTATATTGGTCAATAGCAAAAACCTGGATTTTTTTTTATTCTGACAACCTCTGACATTTAATTGATAAATGTAGCCCATTTGTATTTACTGTGATTGCTGATGCATCTGCAATTATTTCCACTATCTGATTTATGCCTACTGTTTTTTCCACTTTTCTTGTGCTTTTTTTTCTCCTTTCCTGCCTTATTTAGGATTAAGATTTTTTAATTTATTTTTTTCTTCTTAGGTTCTGGAACTATGCATTCTATTTCTATTATTTCTAGGGTTATAAAATAACTCAAAATGTTAGCATACTTGCGTACTTAACTTAAAGTCTAATACAGGGATGCCAAAAAATGTATATAAGTGGACACTTTGGTCAATGTTGCTCAAGCAGTAGTTTGCAATAATCAGAAGTGTCTGGACGCTGATGCACCACTTTGAGCACCTCTTGTAGTTGCAAAAGTCAAACGTGACTTGTCTTCATCTTTTGTTATAGGTGTATATTGAGTATTACAATTTTAATAGTTTTTTCCTTTCTTAAAATGTGTATACATTTTTGGGGGCCACCCTCTGTATTATTCAATGCCTCTTTCTCCCTTCTTAACAATACAAGGAAATTAGAATACTCCAATCGGCCATCTTCTCTCCTGAATATTATCAAATTATAACTTATTTTGTCCTATCTTAATTTTAATGACCCAAATTGAACATTATTATTTTTGACAGAGCCAATATATGTTTAGATTCCCTCCTTCATTTTTACCACTTTATTTGTTTATCATTCATTCTTGTATCTCATATCTTTATTATGAGATCTTTCTTCCTGAAGAATGTATGATAAATTCTCAGCTTTTTAAATCTGGAAATATCCTTACTTTCCCCTTGCTCTTAAAAGATAATTCTCCTTAAAAATTTTAAGCCTTAATTTTTAAAAAGAAGAAAGAGTACTAGAAGACTATAAATTTCAAAGTCAAATTCCCTCCACCTACTTTTTACCATCTGACTTCAGACCAAGATATAACCACTGTTAAAAGATTATTGTGGTGAAATAAGTCAGTCGGAGAAAGACAAATACCATATGTTTTCACTTATATGTGGACTCTAAAAAAACTGAATGGGC
>NW_017731357.1:2165675-2210934 GCF_001890085.2 Hipposideros armiger | reverse complement strand
GGGGTAAAAAGTATAACTATTGCACTGTGTTGTACAGCTGAAACTAATTCTAAAAAATGTGTATTTCATAATAAAAAATAATTTAATAAAAAAAGAGATTATTGTGCATTCTTTTACATGATTTTAATTCACATGCATGCATGTGTTTATTTACAAAAATGGAATCATAATATATACATCACTGGGCTACTTCCCTTTTATAATTTGAAAATATGTATTAGATATATTTGTATATTTATATCATTATAATAACTCTTGTATTCCATTTTATGAATATACCATAATTTATCTAGTCCCATATTTATGGGCATATTTTGCTTCTACAAATAAAGCTCCAATAAACATTTTTATACACATATATTTGTCTATGAAACTATTTTATTATATGGACTGAACTTAATGAATGCAAAGAGGAAGATTCTTTTGTTTTATTTTTTTTAAAAAGATCATTCATCTGAGTATACAATATTAGGTTGACAATTTTTTCCACTTTAAAAGTATAATTCACCATCCTTTGGTTTTACTTTTGCTGTTGATAAATCTGCTGCCAATCCAATTGATTTTCATTTTTAGTAATCCTTTTTATCTTTCTTTCTAATTACTTTTGATATTTTCCTCTTTGTCTTTGGTGTTCTGCAATTTTACTATGAGAAGACTAAGAATATATGTTTTTGTTAGTGTTCTCAGAGCTCAATGTGGATTTCAACCTGAAGATTTATGTCTTCCAACAATTCTAAAAAATTCTCTACCGTTATGTATTTGAATATTACCTTCCCCCATTCTTTCTGTTAGTTCCTTCAGATATTCATTTAAATGCATAGTGAATTGTCTCATTGTATTCTCAATGTCTCTAATCTTTTCATATTTTCTCTCTCTGTGTCACTGTGTGCTTTTTTTTCAGATTTTTCTTCTAGTGTACTTGTTCTATCTTCAGATCTGTGTAATCTCTTTAACCAACTCATTGAGTATATAATTTCAAGGAATGTTTTTCATTTCTAAAAGTGTTATTTGGATCTTTTTTTCAAATCTGTTCAATTATTTTTATATACTCTTATTCCTTGCTCATACTTGTGATTTCATCTTGTATTTTTTTCAACAATTTAACTAACTAGTAACTTTAATTGCCTTTGGAAAGGGGATTGAATGACTGTGAAACAAGGTTGGTAAAAAGACTTTTCAGTGCATCTCTTTTGATGCCATTCCTGAGCTAATGAATAAGTTGATGAAATTAAACTTACCTTTTTAAACATACTAATACTGTGGTTTGAATTTGATACATCTAATATCTAAAATTCAGGAAGGTCCAATTCTGCTGTTTTGTTTTTGTTTTTGTTTTTAATTTTTGTTAACTGTAGTTTATAGTGGCTTGTTTCTTCAAATGTTTTGTAATTCTATATTGGCTTCTGCCTTGATAAACTTTACCTGTGGAAATCCTGGAAAATCTAGTTTTAAAGCCAAATTCCTCCAGAGAAAATTTCTATTATCTTCTATCAAGCATGACAGGGTGTCATGAACTCAGGACCATTCAAAATTAAATTTCTTATACTTCATTGGTGATATAAATTTAAATACATGAAGATTAGTTTATAGTTATAAGTTTTCAGGGGAGACCTTTTTCCCCATTTAGAAGATAAATTAGGATAGATATGATTTGTTTTTTTCCCCTCGCTGCAAGCAGATTGTTTATCTGGCCTACCATTTCACTATGCTGTAGTTCTTAGTGAATACTAACTTCATGTGAAGTTGCAGTTCTAACACTCTCTGTGGGCCCAGCACCCTGTGTCCAGTGTCCCTGTGCTGATATTAAAAACCAAAGTTTTACATTCCTAATAGTGGCAACTATGAGTGGTTTTTGGGCTTGTCTATCACTTTGGTTTCTGTTTTTTGTTCCTTTTTGACTCCTGGAGATTTCCTTTACTTTCTACAAAACTTGTATTTTATCCAGAATTTCTAGATGCTTTATTATAAAAAGGTTTATCAGACTGTCCAGTCTTTCATGTTATATGGAATAAAAAAAAATCCAAGCTCCTTTAATCTTTACAACAGTCTTACAAATTAAGCATAATTACTCCTGTTTTATTACTGTAGAGTTGAGGCTCAAGACAGATAAGGTTTATATAGTTTTGTAAAGTAGCAGAGTCTGGATTTGCACCTGGTACTGTCTGGCACAAAAGTTCATGGTTGTTCAAACACTAAGTTATATTGCCTCTTAGTATACTCTGTTTTTTGGTGTATTTTTTTTTCTTCTTTAGAAGATGTTAATTATATCTATCATCAGAAAAATAAAATAACTTTTAAAGGTGCATAAGTTGAAAAAATACCCCTTGTTTATAAAATGTATTTATTTATTAATCCTGGTAAACTCTGCTATCAAAGCCCTGTAGCTAAGCCAGTTTCCTCCATTGTGTCTGTCAAGTACCATATGGGGAGAACTGAGTATTTTTCTGTGTATAAATGATAAATAATACCTGAGCCAAGGTATTATCATACCTTCCTTTCCCTTGACTTTGTTGTGCTTACCTTTTTCCTATGAATCCATCATTTTCTCCATCACTCTCTCCCCGGGACGCTACTAGATGTAAAGAGTAGTAATAAATATGATTGTGTCCCTGCTATACTTTTGGCAAGCAGGAAAGTATTCTTGGACACAGTAGCTATAGAGCTTTTCTGTCTAGCTTGTTGATTAGAAAAGCATGCTGGAAGACATGTAAGCCTTAATGAAGTCTGAATAGATTATATCTATTGCTTCCCTAGGATCAGCATGATATGGCACTCATAGCAGAAAACAGAATCAGTCTGGCACACTGGCTCACTATGGGATCATACTGCTAGCCAGATACTGATTTTTGCTTCCTTAATTGCTGACAAATTGATTGGTTCATAATTTTTCTGATATCTAGGTGCCTATAATTTCTTGGATTATTCTTTTATTCCTTTTTAAAACACACATGCATGCACATGCACACACAAACACAAAATTTGCCCTTTCTCAGGCTATGAGGATTCTAAGGCCCTCGTTTAGTTGCTGAGGATGAGGTGATAACCCTCTTAGACAAGTCTCTGCTCTCATGGAGTAATGATCTCATGTGACAGTAAACAATTTCAGGTGGATATAAATGTTAGGAAGTATTTAAAAGAGGTGCTAAATACAGAGTGACTGGGTTGTGGGTGGAATACTACTTTAGAATTGTTTAGGAATGTTGGCTAAGAAAGACTTCAGAATCTGGGCTATCACTCTTTTTGATTCCCTTCCTAACTTGCTAGCTGCTTCTCTGCCTTCTACAATGATTTCCTTTCATCTTTCCAACCTCCAAACATTGGAATGCCCCAGGGCATATCCCTGAAACTTTTTTGATCTCCACTCACTCTGTAAATTTCATCCAGTCCTGTGATTTTAAATATTTTTCTGTGCTTTATCTATAAATGAGCAAAGTATGTATAGGACACTACCATTTATCTAAGAAAGGGGTAGGATAGAATTACATACACACATGCACACGTAGTTAAGAACTATGAAGAGTATAAGGTTTTATTCTACTTGCAATCTAATAAGTTAGCCTGCCACAGTACCATAGATTCTGGAAGAAGACACAAAATTCTTGGGTCTTGTAATTCCATCTCATATTCCTTTCAACAATTTAGCTAACTAGTAACTCTAATTGCCTTTGGAGAGGGGATTGAATGACTGTGGAATCAAGTTGGAAAGAAGACTTTTATTTTTATTTTTTTTATTTTTTTATTTTTTAATTTATTTTTTATTGTTAGTTTCAGGTGTACAGAACAATACAATAGTTACCCTTTTCACCCTCACCAGGTAACAACCCCCCTCCCCCCATCTATTGCCCTCCCACCCCCGATATCATGCTTATCTATTACAATTCCATTGAATCCATTCCCGCGATCTACTCCATGTCCCGAGACTATATGTATATATATAATTATAGTTGACATACAGTATTATTCAACATCAGTTTCAGAAATACAATGCGGTGGTCAGGCTTCTACATCGACTATGAAGTGGACTCCCCAAAAGGACATGGGTCCATCTGGCCCCCTAAGTAATACTTACAACATTATAGATTATATTCCTCGGACTGTCTTTTTCTATCCCTGAGGCCATATTACAATTACTAATTTGTATTGTCTCATCCCTTCCCCTTCTCCTTCATCCCCACCCCCTCCCAACTAACAACCTCAGTTCTTCCTCTGTGTCTCTGAGACTATCTCCATCCACTTCTCCCATCCATTCAGTTCCTTAGAATCCACGTATAAGTGAGATCATATGATATTTGTCTTTCTCTGACTGACTTATTTCACTTAGCATAATGTTCTCTAGTTCCATCCATATTGTTGCAAAGGGTACTATTTCCTTCTTCTTTATAGCTGAATAATACTCCATTGTGTAAATGTACCAAAGTTTCTTAATCTAGTCATCTACTGATGGGCATTTTGGTTGTTTCCAAGTCTTAGCTATTGTGAATAACGCCGCAATGAACATAGGGGTACATATATTTTTTCGGATTAATGTCTTGGGATTTTTTGGATAAATACCTAAGAGTGGTATTGCTGGGTCATAAGGTAGTTCCATTTTCAGATTTTTGAGGTACCTCCATACTGATTTCCATAATGGCTGCTCCAGTCTGCAGTCCCACCAGCAGTGCACCAGGGTTCCCTTTTCCCCACAGCCTCGCCAGCATTTGTTGTTTGTTGATTTATTGATGATAGCCATTCTGACGGGGGTGAGGTGGTATCTCATTGTGGTTTTAATTTGCATTTCCCTAATGCTAAGTGATGTTGAACATTTTTTCATATGCCTGTTGGCCATTTGTATATCCTCTTTGGAGAAACGTCTCTTCACATCCTCTGCCCATTTTTTAATTGGGTTGTTTGTTTTTTTGGTGTTGAGTTGTATGAGCATTTTATATATTTGGGATATTAATCCCTTATCTGATATATCATTATCAAATATCTTCTCCCATTCAGTAGGCTTCCTTTTTGTTTTATTGGTTTCTTTTGTTGTGAAAAAACTTTTAAGTTTGATGTAGTCCCATATGTTCATTTTTTCTTTTACTTCCGTAGCCCGTGGGGATGTATCAGTAAAATATTGCTCAGGGTGATGTCTGCAAATTTAGACCCTATACTTTCTTCTATGAGTTTTATGGTCTCAGGTCTTATATTTAAGTCTTTAATCCATTTTGAGTTTGTTCTTGTAAGTGGCGTAAGGAGGTGGTCCATTTTCATTTTTTTGCATGTGTCAGTCCAATTTTCCCAGCACCATTTATTAAATAGGCTATCCTTACCCCATTGTAACTTCTTGCTTCCCTTGTCAAATACTAACTGCCCGTATAAGCCTGGATTTACTTCTGGGCTTTCTATTCTGTTCCATTGATCTATATGCCTATTTTTGTGCCAATACCATATTGTTTTGATTACTGTGGCCTTGTAGTACGTTCTAATGTCTGGAAGCGTGATCCCCCCAACTTTGTTCTTATTTCTCAAGATTGCCGTGGCTATTCGTGGTTTTTTTTTGGTTCCATATAAATTTTTGGATTACATTTGAAAGAAGACTTTTAAATGTATCTCTTTTGATGTTATTGCAGGCTTATTGAATAAATTGATAAAATTGAACTTAAAACAACTTTTAAATATACTAATTTTATAGTTGAATTTGACACATCTAATATCTGAAATTCAGGAGGCTGAATTTCAGAATGTATCCAGAATCAGTCCTTTCCTCATTACCTCCTCTGCTCTCACCCTGGTCCAGGCCCACCTTGTTTCCTTTGGACTAGTTTTTCAACAGCTCCTTATTTTCATCCTTTCATCCCTACAGGTGATTGTCTGCACTGCAGCCAGAGTGATCCTTTTAAAGTATGTAAGATCATGTTCATGTAAGATCGAGATACTTCTTTGTTAAAAATTCTCTGATCACAAAGGAGAGACAAAGAAATTTATTACTCACAGGAATAACAATAGTCAGAGTATCAGCATGTGAGCAAGTGTCCCAAGCTTCAATTCTTAAAGGGTGACATGAAGCGGATCATATGATGCTTGCACATGCAGTGGGTTACATTACAGTGAAGGAACCCTGAGCTTAGGGAAACTGAATCTTTTATAATGGGCAGTAAGCCTGCCTGTTTTATCTCCCAAGGGAGATACTATCTCTATCTTGCAAGGCTGTTAGCTGTAGAAACATCCTTGAATAGATAGCCTGCAACAAATGCAATCAGTGACTCTGTTCACAAGATATGCAGAAATGTGAGAGAACTATGGAGAATTATCTTCCAACATGAATTTGCTTACATTTTTTTTAACAAATGGATAAACAAAAATAATTTTTAAAGTTCCTGAGAGAGAAAGGAACAGGGTGGAAAGCATAGAAGCTAGACTTCTCTGAATATATCTTGTTTTGTATATTTGATTTTGAAACCATCTATTTTACCTAATTAGAAAACAAAATTAAATTTTAAAAAAGCAATCCCTAAAAACCCAAATCTGCATGGAACAAATGAACCAAATTGTCTATCAAATTGGCAGAAAAACCACACAGAGAATAATTATTTCAAGTTACTTTTAAATACAGTAACTTTGTCTATATATCTCTAGTGGGATATACTCTAAAGGGAAAAGGAAATTCCTTAACTTCTTTCAGTAATCATGTTTGTGGTAGTATTGGTGTTGGTATTCTAAGACTGTTTCATGTAATATGTTGATGAAATTGAGAGCCAAAATTTTTGGTTTGAGAGAATAAATAGAGATACAGTTTGAATATCAAAGGGATTAAGTAAAACACTGTCATCCTGAATTTGAATTAGAAGTATTATGTATGAACTCATGATGTATTTTATCTTTATAGAAAAAAAAAGATCAAGGTACTTCTTTGCTCAAAACTCTATTATCATAGCCCATCTAACTTAGAGTAATATACAAACTCTTTTCTACATTTGCAGATAAGGAGGTAACACCATAAGAATTACAACTTTAAAAATAATGATAATAAGGCCCAACTTGATAGTCACTTACAATGACTGATTATGGTCGGATTATAGAGACTCCATCATCTCTTCCTGACTCAGGACAACTTTGAAGGGCCATTCTAGCTCTACAGAGCCCCAAAGGACTGCCTGAGGCCTTTATTAGACCCCAAGGCAGCTGAGCTTCTTCCTGTGCCCTTGCCTGCTTGCTCTTCCCGCCTCCCACCGGTGTTAATCCCAAAGGTGCTCCCTAATGAACGGTCTGTGTTCTAACCTCCACTTGAGAAACCGCCTGGCATGGTAGCTGTGCCCCCTCACCCAGTCCCTCCAATAAGCACCATTATGACAGTTTAACTGCAAAAAGTTCAACATAGATCCCTACATGTACCAGGAAACTGCCAGCCACAGAAAATCCTCCACCCTTAATACTGAACAATCCTTCCTCTTTTGAAATGCCCCCAAATGGCTCCAACCGAGGATTGCCAAATGTACCTGAAGAGCAATTAGAAAGTATCCCCACTTCCAAAACTCCCACCATAATAGAAAACTTGCTAATCAGACATTATCTCATTATTTCCTCTTTGTACTCTATAAAACATATTCTCTAACACCCTTGAACCCAGGCTGAAATGGAAGTGATGGCAGATGGATTTCCTTGCTGAAAGTTTATGAAGAATTTATGTCAATTTTCTCAGACTTAGTTTTGTCTTTGACACATCTCAAAATCAGCTTCCCAGGGAGCCCTGTGATAACTTATCTACTTATTTGCTTATTGTCTGTCTCCTCCGACCCTGTTCCCTGAGAGGAGAGATTTTGTGGCGTCTCCTAATTCTCCAGTCAGCGAGAACAGTGCCTCATACCAAAGCTGCTCAATAACTATTATGTTGGATGAATGAATGAGTCAACTGACATTTAAACTGAGACCTGAATGACAAGGAGATAGCCAGACAAAAATCTTGGGGAAGAGCATTTTGGGTATTTGGAATAGTAAGTAAAATTCTAGAAAGAGCTCTTTCTCCTGTTTTGGTCTGAGTTTTTTGAAACTGTAATTTAGTATTTAGGACAGTTAAAAGATGTTTTGTTTGTTTTTGGTTTTGGTTCTTTCCTATTTCTTCCTCACTCCTATCCCAGTATCACTTGATTTTTATAAACTTAGCCAGGAACACAAGACCAATGTATAAATAATCAATCTTAGGTTTTTATTGATGAGGCCTTATCAAACTGAAGTTGATATCCTCCCATTATTTATACTTCATACTACTCAAAATATTTTTGTGTGGGAAGACATGAAAGTTGATATGAACTTGGTTTCAAAGAATTTAGTATCTATTAGGAATCTGTTTCACAATTACCCGCAACGAAGAGAAAAGCGTCTCTCAGGGCCTATAGCTTTGTGGCCACAATGGAGACTCCAGTTAGAATTGCCTGTGGAACCTTTTCTGAATATGTGTGTCAGAGGTTCCCTTTCCCCTCCATTCATACACATTCTTTGTAGAGCCTAACTATGTGTTTTTTGTTTTTTAAAATATTTTTATGTCTTTTAGTGAAGTAAAATTTATACATAGTTAAAACATCAAATAACTGGACTAGCTTGACTCACCCTTTCCCTCATATTCTACCATTATCTATTCCTCTTTTAACTCTGATTGTCTTCTGAGATTTATCTCTGTATCTCTAATCTGCTTCTACCACTATTTCTTTATTTATCATTTCCAATATTATCTGTTCTTTTACTGGCATGACAGTTGAGAATTTAACTCATTTATACAACAAACCCACACATACCATCATGTCTTCCTCTCTAAATATGGCTACAGCATATTTGTAGTTCCTTCATTGATTTTCTTTGTATTTCTTTCTTTTGCATGTTGCACACTTTCCCCAAATGTCTGGTAATCCTTTATTATCATATGTAAGAATGAGGCACTAGGAAAATAGATTAAATACTATGTGTACTTGGATAGAGCTTGCTGACTGGCTGAATTTCATCCATTTTAGAGTGAATAGGCGTTTGTCTTGGGGACCCCTAAATGCTAGAAGTCATCATCTTTGCACTGGGAGCTAATGCTACTCCTGCACTCAACTGCCCTGCTTCCTCTCAGATTATTTATTAAACTTATTTAGAGAATGACCTGCCAATTTCTAATGTTTCATTGAATTGTTATTGTTGTTGTCACTATTGTTTATTTATCTATTTATTATTATTATTTTTAAAGATTTTATTGGGGAATAAGGGAAGGAGAACAGACAAGTTGCTGTCCGTTTTGTTATTCAGTCTAGTTGTGGAGGACGTCGTTTCACTGGCCCATGTTGGTATTATCATTGCACTCTTCCTGGGTGAGGCAGATCCGTCGCCGGCCACTGGACGGCCACTCACGGTGGCTCACGCTGGCTACCAGAAGCCCACTGTAGTCTTACTGCAGCCTCCGCCATTCCCAGCGACTCACAGCAGCCCAGCTCCAGGTTGAGCTGTTGTTCGCCATCTTAACTGTAGAGGCATCACTGGCCCTAATGTGGGCTCTGAACCGGGGCCCCGTTGCTCAGAGTTGGCATCCCAAGCCAGCTCTTAACCAATATGCCACTTGGCTGGCCCTGTTTATTTTGCTTATATATTAAATGCCTGGCTGCTCGACATCCTGCCCAGAGGCATGAGATCAGTATGGGAAAGCAACACTTCCTCTGCAACAATCTGGTAGTCCCCCTATTTTCACTTCTGCTGACTCTGGCGTCTCCCAGCTCTCCAGGTGAGCTCCATCCTTCGTGATAGCCTACTTTGCACAAATTCTAGGCCAGTGGGCCCTCAGTCATCAGCTTTCCATCAACTTTCCTCTCCCCAGAACTTCCTGGAATCCCTCATGCCTGGATATTCCCCCACCCCTACCACACAGTCCTGATTGTTTATGGTCTTCATTGTTATTGGCTTATACATTTTTTTCTATTCCTTTATTATCATTTTAATGGGATCTCAGGAGGGATAGGAAATAAATAGCCACTCTCTTGAACGAGAGGTTTACAACATATTTTAACTTTAGCGTGTTCATTTTGAAAGTGCTCATGAGGTGATTCTGATAGCCCTTTCCCAAGTACCCCCTTGGAGTCTCACTGTTGACCTGAACACAGTCTGGTCCTCTCTCCCGTAGTCTTCCCCAGCTCAGTAAAGAGTACTAACAACTTCAGCTGTCCATAAACCTGGGTTTCATTTGATTCCTTCTTTATCCTTACTCCCACATATAATTTACCAGCAAGCTCTGACATTTCTACCATGTAAAAGCATGTCATGGGTAAAAAGGGAAAACTATAGGTCAAACTGGCTAAAGCTAAATATATATTTTTTAATTTTAATTAAAAGGAAAAACTTGTTTAAAGACTAGCATACCCTGACCAGTACCAGTTAATTCCAGGAATATAAATATTATTTAATATTAGGAAATTCACTAAAATAACTTACTATATTAGTAGATCAAACAAGTATGCTCATTTAATTTTCTTCATAAATACTAAAAGAGCATTTAATAAAATTTGTTATCCATACTTGTTTTAATATCTCTTTATAAAATAGAAAGTAAGGATAAAACAGCCTGATAACAACGCAATATGCCCAATGATGAAAAGGTTCTAGAGACCGGTAGTAATGATGGGTTGCACAATAATGTGTATGCACTTAATGCCACTGAACTGTACAATGAAGAATGGTTAAAATGGTAAATTTTATGTTATGTGTAGTCTACCATTATATATATATATCCCAAAGTCAGCATCATACCTAATGGGGAAATAGCGAAAGCATTCTTATTTGAAGCTAGAATAAGACGAGGATGTTCATTATCATTATTATTATTTAACCTTAACCTGGAGATACTAGTTAATATAAATAGGCAAAAGAAATAAGTTAAATATATAAAATTGGAAACAAGAAGGTAAAATTATCATTACTTACATTTAATACAATAATACACCTAGAAAAATCATCAAAATCAACTGAAAAATCATTATAAAAAGTCAGATAATTCATAATGGTATACCGCTATGTTCATTGCCACATTATTCACAGTGGCCAAGACATGGAAACAGCCAAAGTAACCTTCGATAGATGACTGGATAAAGAAGATGTGGTACATGTATACAACGGAATATTGCTTGGCCACAAGAAAAGATGAAATAATGCCATTTGTGACAACATGGATGGATCTTGAGATTATCATGCTAAGTGAAATAAGCCAGACAGAAAAAGTCAAGATTTCACTCATGTGGGATATAAATCTGAAAGCAACAAATGAACAAGACAAATAAACAATAAATCATAGACACAAAAAACAGTTTAGTGTTTACCAGAGGGTAACAGGGGAGACTTGGTGGTAGAAAAGGGGGGTCAAATATATGGTGATGGAAGGAAAACTGACCCTGGATGGTGAACACACAACACCACATATAGATGATATACTATAGAATTGTACACTTGAAACCTATATAATTTTACTAACTAATGTCACCCCAATAAATTTAATAAAAAAATTTTAAATCACCAATTAAAAAGTAAGATAATTCAATAAAATTTATAGATATAAAATTAATAAATAGAAATATGCATACATAATTAATACATAGCTTTTATATACACAAACAGAAGAACTATTGGAAGAGACCTCCATTTACAAATGCTACTAAAAATATAAACTATCTGGGAATATACTTAAAATATTTGCATGATCTATATGAAGAAAAGTTTTAAATGTTCCCAAGGGACACCAAAAAAACTTTTAAAATTGGAAAGGACTAGCATATTTTTGGATAGAAAGGATCAGCATCATAGAAGTGACATATTGAAACAGTGTGGAAATGTTGGATTTCTCAATACATTATATTGCAACCCTGGTAAGCATGTGGCGATTCTATACCCCTCACTTATTACAAAGAGATTCAAATTTTAAATGTAAAAATTGGAACCATAAAAATACTGGAAGTGAGCATACAAACACTCTTTTATAAGTGTAGAATGGTCTAAGTTGACCCAAAATCCAGAGCCATAAAAGAAATGATTGGTATCAATGCCAAAAAAATTAAATATTTCTGTATGGCAAATAGTACCATAAACAAAGTCAAAAGACAAACAACAACCTGGAAAAAAATGATTGCAATTCAAATTACATACATAAATGGTGTCTATAAGTAAAAAATAAAATACCACCAGCCTAAAAGATAAATTGGTGGAGGCTATGAGCAGGCAGTTCACAGAGCAGGAAACACAGTGGCTCTTAAATGGGGCAAAAGATCTTCAACCTTGCTCATAATAAGAAAAATAAATAATTAAACTATACTGAGAGACTGCTAACTTATAAAATTCACAAGCTCCAAAAAATTAATAATCCAGTAATTGACAAAGATGTGGAGGAAAGGGCTCTCACAAATATCCTTGGTTGGAGCTGTAAATTGGAAGGACCTCTCAAAGGGGCAAATGACAATTCATGTCAAAATTACAAATGCACCCAGCACCCACTTCTAGGAATTTATCCTACAGATATACTCATATATGCATGAGTTGGCATACGCAACATTGTTTATAATGGCAAAAGTTTAGAAACAACCTCAACATCTGTCACTAGGGAAGAGGAAAAGTAAATTACAGTAAATATATACAATGGAACAATCTGCAGTCATCAAAATGAATAAGGTATCTATTTAAATACTAATATGCAGTGATCTCCAAGATACATTGGTAAGAAATAAAGCAAAGAGGAAGACCGCAGGTCAAGATGGTGGAGTAGGTAAATGCTGTGCTTACCTTCTCTCATGACTACATCAAAATTACAACTAAATTATAAAACAACCATTATTGAGAATTGCCTGAAATCTTGCTGAACTGAAGCCCTACAACTAAGGACATATAGAAGAAGGCAACTTGAGACTGGTAGGAGGGGCAGAGACACAGAATGGGCTGGTCCCACACCCCCGCATGTGACCATAAAATATCAGGAGGGATATCTCGGCTGTGGAGGTCCCCCTCAAAGGAGCAAGGGGTCCCAGTACCACATCCGGCTCTTCAGCCCAGGGTTCCAGTACTGAGAAGAGAGGTCCCCATAATTTCTGGTTATGAAAACCAGCGGAGATTGTAGCTAAGTGAGACAGAGAATGACTGGAGTCTCAGGTGTTCCTCTTAAAGGGACTTGGTCAGACTTACTCACTGATGGAATCACTGGCTCTGAACGCCAGCACTGGGGCAGCAGCTGGAGAAGCAACAGGGACATATGGGGAGGAACAGAGTTGTCTGGCTGCAGGGCAAGGACTGGAGGGGCAGCTTTCTCCCAGACAGAGGAGCTGGGAGAAGCTATTGTTTCTTTGTTGAGCCCTCCCCATTCCCTGTGTGCAGACACAGATGGCTGCCATATCTGAGTCTCCATCAAGCTGGCTGACACCATTCATTCACCATGCCTGATCGTTCTGAAACCCCACTCCACCCAACTTTCAGGCACATCCAAGCTGTTTCCAGTGGCTTTTGGGTACAAACCGCCTGCCTTGGTTCATGCTACAGACTTTCTTAGGGTCTCTCAAAGGTTTGGGGAACCCAGACAAGCAGCATCTGGTTTCAGCATGTTCTGTACCTCTGGCTGAGTAACCCTAAGTGCAGCACTTGCAGCAGCTGGCCTTGGTTCATGGTTTGGTCACTTGAGGCACTTCCAAGCATGGCTCAGGCAGTGGCCTTCTGATATTGCTTTGTGGCTCCTGCTGGGCGACCCTGGGTGGGGCATGGGTTGCAGCTAAACTTGGCTTGCAGTGGGTCCCCTCCCAGGTGGCCCTGAGGCTGGTGTGCCCAGTGACCAGCTTCAAAATGAGCTGGAACATCACCCAGCCACCTCCAGGATGACGCACTCAAGGGGTGGATTGGACAGGTACCAGAGCCCTGCTGAGGCAGATCCTTCTCTGTTGGGTCAGCCCTTGCACAACTCTTCCACTGTAGTCACAGCCGGTCCTCACAACCAATGAGCCCGAAGGTCCATTCCTCCCATTGACATGCAAACAACAAATGAGGCTCAACTACAACAGGAAGGCACACACACAGCCCGCACAAGGGACACACCTGGAGCACCCAGCTCAGGTGATCAGAGAGACTGCACCACTGAGCCCCACAGCATACCTACTGCATAAGGCCACTCTACAAAGACTGGGAGACACCGCAGCCTTACCTGAAACATAGAAACAAACACAGGAAAGCAGCCCAAATGAGGAGACAAATAAACATGTCCCAAATAAAAGAACAGAACAAAGCTCCAGAAAAAAAACCTAAACAAAATGGAGGCAAGCAATCTACCAGATGCAGAGTTGCAAGCACTGGTTATAAGGATGCTCAATGAGCTCAGGGAGAACTTCAACAAAGAGATAGGAAACACAAAAATGGAGATGGAAAACATAAAAAAGAGCCAGGCAGAAATAAAGAATACAATAACAGAAATGAAGAATACATTATAGGGAGTCAACAGCAGATTAGATGAAGTAGAGGACTGAATCAGCGATTTAGAAGATAAGGTAGCAGACAGAGTGGTCCAAAATGGTGGAGTAGATAAACACTGTGCCTGCATCTTTCCATGAGCACATTAAAATTACAACTAAATTAGAGAACAATCAACCTGGAAAACCATCTGAAGTCTAGCTGAACAGAAGTCCTATAACTAAAATATAAAGAAGAAGCCACGTCAAGACTGGTAGGCAAGGAGAGACCCTGAATGGGCCCAAAATCTCTGTATGGCAGTTGAAAATCAGAAGAAGTAACTCAGCCATGGAAGTTCCCCCCTCCCCGAGGAGTGAGGGACCCCCACCCCTGACATCAGGCTCCCCAACCTGGAGTACTGGTGCCAGGAAGAGGAGCCCCCACAACCTCTGGGTGTTAAAAACAGTGGGGATTCCAACTATCGAGGTGGAATGGAAGGCTGTGGGAAACCCAGATGTCCTATTAAATGGCCTACACAGAAACTCACTCACTCGCAGGCACTCACCTTGGGCTCCGGCAGAAGGACGGTAACTCGGGGAGGGGGGCTTCAGAAATATATGGGAGGGCAGACTGAGGAGTGTGACTTCAGGGGTAGGACTGGAGGACAGTCCGCATTGTCCCAGAAACATGTAAATGGAATTGTACAGTATGAAATCTTTTCCTTAAGGCTTCTTTCACTCGGCATATTTTGAAATTCATCTATGTCTTAGTTTTATCAGTAGTGGTTATATTCCACTGTATGAATACACTACAGTTTATTTAGCCATTCTGTTGATGGATATCTAGGCTGTTTCTAGTTTTCACCTATTATGAGTAGAGGTGCTAAGAGTACAAGTCTTTGTATGGACATGTGCTTTCATTTATTTCTCTTGGGTAAATACTTAGGGGTGGACTTGCTAGGTCATAGGAAAAGTGCATATTTAACTTTTTAAGAAATTGCCAAATTATTTTCTAAATGGGGTCTACCATTTCCCACTTGTATCAACAATATATGAGAGTTCTAGTTGTTCCTCAGCCTCACCAATTGGAAGAAGGTATTGTTCTTATCCGAGGATTTGCTGAAGCTAAAGCTTCTCTCTTCCTTCTTGATGTTGACTTCTTCATTAGATTTTTACGGCCTCATGTGAGTCTCTGAAAATTCTTTTTCAATCTCTTATAGGTTTTGAAGACAAGTAACGTCTACTCAGAGAGGAATTAACCTGAATGAATTTGGATTTGCTAAAACAAAACAGAAGTTGCATGAAAACAGATTAATCAGTCTCTTGGATATCACAAGAATCACTGAGATTCAAGTTACTTGATTGATCTATTTTAGATCTAATTCCCTAAATAAATATGTAAGTGCTATTTGTTCACATAACCCAAGCTTGACTAGATCTCTGGATATTAAACCTCATCTGTTAACTAAATTCCATTTGGAAAAGCCCTTTTCAGGTTTATTAAATCTATTGCCAGGGAAGAATAGAAATTCTTATTACCAACAAGCTTAATTTTGGGTTTACTTTTTCCCTGACTGGGAATTTATTGGTATAGATAATTAGAAATTAAGCCACCTTGAAATCATTGTTAAATTTCTTTTTTTTAAATTTTTAATTTTAGTTTTTATTCCCCCATCACCTTTGGCAACCATCAGCTTGTTCTTTATATCTATGGGTCTGTTTCTGTTTTGCTTTATTCATTTGTCTTGGTTTTTTCAGATTCCACATATAGGTGAAATCATATGGCATTTGACTCTCTCTACCCGACTTATTTCACTTAGCATTATACTCTCTAGGTCCATCCATGTTGTTGCAAATGGTAAGATTTCATTCTTTTTTATGGCCGAGTAATATTCCATTGTATATATGTACCACATCTTCTTTATTCATTTGCCTATCGATGGACACCTAGGTTGCTTCTGTATCTTGATTATTACAAGTAATGCTGCAATGACCATAGGGGTACATATATCTTTTTGAGTTAGTGTTTTTGTTTTGCTAGGATTGTGGGGAAGGGACAAACTTTTCTCTACTCTCAAGGCTCTTCTGGCTGGTCTAATAATGGAATGGACACGAGGCAGATTAGCAAGAGAAAATAATCAAATTTAATACATACATACACATAGAAACTCTGCATACATGAGAGAGTCAGAGACTCCCACATGCACAAGAACATGGGAACATGGGTATATGAGACATCCTGAGTTAGGGATGAGGTAAGGTGCCTTAATAAAAATTATAGTACATTTAAGAAATCTATTTGCAAAGCTTCTCCCATTGTACAGGTTCTCATTCTCAAATTGTTAAAATTTGCTATCTTTCTGAATATTATACAGGGGTTAATTTCCAAGAGGCAGTGGTGTATGTGCCAGAAACAGGGTCTAGCACTCAGGGAGCAATGGGAGAGCAGGGTATAGGGCATGCAAAGAAACCTTCTGGAATCTGGTCCTTCCTCAAGAATGATGTCTCTCAAGAATGATGTCCACATGATTTTGCTTTGTCACACTTTTCCTTTCAACAATGAATTATATTTTAAATTCTCCTCTAGAATGTCTTCTCCAGGAAATGATTTCAAATGCGATATAAGGCCAAGGAGAATCCAATATCTAGCGTAACTTTTTCCTAACACACTCTTATCCACTGAAAGCTTCCCTCTACAACTAAGTTTCAGCTAAGCAATATGGCAGAGGATGGCTCTACATGTGCCATCCTCATCTGCCCAAGGCATGTTTAACTTAATGCTTCAGAGTTTTAAAATTATGATTGCTTATAAATTCATAAACTAGTTACTAAATAGACAAAAATTCCTTTAGTTTTTAGATAGTGTTTCTCTAAGAGAGTTGAAACATAAACATAACTTTTTAACACTGTTGAGCCGTTATATTTGACTTAAAATATTTACCAGAAAGTGGCATGGAAATAGCAGCATGTTTATGGGATGTGCTACTGTTTCCTTGTGAAACTTTGAAGGAGATTAATTCTTGATTGTACCAATGGCTGATAGTCACTGGGTGATGTATCCTGTGATGTCTGCAGTCACCACCCAGCTACTCTATTGTGTTAATGATGAAGTTGCTCCATTTTCTTGCTTTATTGCTGCAGAACATAAACTATACTGCATGGTTATGTAGGTGAAAGAATGCATGCATTCCAAAAAAGTGTGCTGTAAAGTAAGTTTGGATTAACTGAATCTGATTTACCCATTGATTTCTATTATAGAATCAGAAATACATACCATGGGTGGAAAAATTGGTTCTTAGATGTAATACATTTATATTTAATAATGTAGCAATGCCTGTAATGAGACATATTCAAAGGGAAAATAATAACTTTCTGATAAAATATTAACAGTAATGCATTCATACTGACTATAAGTCATATTATTTTAAAACCACTGCAAGTAGAACTATAAAACAGTGCCAAATTCTAGAAGTCTGATTGTCTGCTTCATGTGTGGTTTCCAAGAGGCAATCAACTATTAAATGCCCACAGTGTACCAGACTTGAACAACAAAATATTTTTAACTTTATGTCCAAAGTAATCATTTTATTGTTTTTGCCCATTCTGGGATAGGAAAGAAATATTAGTGTTCTTCTGCCCTTGAAAATTCCATTTTCTGGTTGGGAAAAAGGGGTGACCTAGATCATTCACTCACTCATTGATTCATTCATTCAAATATTCATCTGAATGTCTACTATGTCTCAGATACTCTGCTAGTTGCTGAGGTTACAAAAATAAAATGCAAAGTTTCTGCTTTCAGGGAGAACAACAAGAAAGCAGACAACTGCCCTACAGTGCTCAAATAAACTTAAGCAAAAGATATTGGTATCCGTAGGAAGTGCACTTAATACAGACTTCCTAAAAATGATGTCAGACTTGAACATTTAATACAAGATCTCAAACTTGTGGCCTTATAACTCAATT
This sequence comes from Hipposideros armiger, assembly GCF_001890085.2. Classification (NCBI taxonomy): domain Eukaryota; kingdom Metazoa; phylum Chordata; class Mammalia; order Chiroptera; family Hipposideridae; genus Hipposideros; species Hipposideros armiger. The sequence continues at coordinate 2,192,578 of NW_017731357.1, read as the reverse complement.
CAGCCTGAAAGTGAATTTTATTTGGTCCACTTAGAGTTTTTTTTTAAGTTAACATTTGTAAATTGGAAGATTTTTCCATAACCCCAACCCCCCTCAAAAATCAGTTTTCTGGCTTTTCCTGAGAAACCAAATGATCTTACAATATTAGGCATGCATTTTCATGTGGCAACATTTGGTAGAATTGAGTAGTGGCTATCCGCTTTTAGAAGGGTTTAAGCTCATTAGCTAATAACAGTCCCCACTACTACCTCTTGCTGCCCCAACACTGGGAATGAGAATCAGTTGCCATTTATCATCACACTTGAATTTTTTTTTTCCTGTGGTAGAGAATCTATTCTCGGAACCTATGTCTCTATATAAAGGAGAAAAACAAAAGGTAAACCAAGATGGTCACCTGTTTCAAGAATAAGAGTGAGCATATTACCTCTAGTTGGCCTTTGCTCATTATATAAGAGTCTAAAACTTGTGCACTAAGGATCATTAGGAATTAGTCAATGGAGAATGAGGGAAGGCGGTAGGGAGAATATGGGGAACAGCATGTACAAAATGAAGGCTGTGTGGCCAATGTATGGGACTGAAGGTATTTCAGCATGAATAGAGAGTGGGGGAGTCTGTAATGGAAAAGCAAGAGATGAGCCAGAGAGCAGCCTAAGCGAATCCTTTTCCAGAACAAAACTCTGTGACTAACAGCTTTGAGGAGGTGATTCCACATCAGCTGAGACCTACTTCTTCATTCCAGACAGTGAACGCGAAGGCAAGCCCAAATTGCTTACTTGATTTGTGTTCCAAATAGGATTGCCAGATAAAATACAAGATGCCCAGTTAAGTTTGAATTGCAGATAAACAACGAATCATTTTTAGTATAATATTTTGGAGATATTTGTACTAAAAAAATGACTTATTGTTCATCTGAAATTCAAATTCAAGTGGATGTCCTGTATTTTTATTTGCTAAACCTGGTGACATTTAATGGCTAGGTCGAACCAGGGTGATTATTTTTATTTTTTTTAAATTTATTTCTATTTCCATATTAAAACACAGTTGTGAAATTACTGTTTTAAAATAAAGGTGTTCTCCAAGACATCCCAAAATACACCTTAGCATGTTAGTGGAAAATTAACCAGTTCTCCTTGTATTGATTTGCTTCTCACCATATGTTGGCTTAGCCTTCTTTAGATGGTATAACTCTCATCCATCTTGCATTCAACACTATGATGTGAAGAAATTACCAAGGGAGTCTGTAAGCTCTTAGTGGCCTACATGGAGAAGAAAGAATTGGACAGGAAAGAACAAGATATGAAGACTAAAACAAAAGAGCAACTCTCTGAACTAGCCTCACACCACCAGAGAGAGATTGCCAGCTCCTAAAGATTTAGGAGTCTAAACAGAAATGGTACCTGTAGTTAGCTGATAAATTTGAAGAATTAATAAAACATTGTTTATATATTATTTACCCAAAAGTGATTTAGTTAAACTCAGCTAATTTTTTTCCTTGCAAGTTTTCAAAACCACTTTATTTATTTATTTTTTAATTTTAATTTTTAAAATAGATTTTATTGGGGAATTGGGGAAGGGGAACACTGTTGGGGAATTGGGGAAGAGGAACAGCCAAGTTGTCCTTCAATCTTAGTTGTGGAGGGTGCAGCTAGCTCAGCTCCAAGTCCAGTCGCCATACGGCTGCCCATGGCAGCTCATGGCCGCTCAGCTCAAAAGGTACCGTGTTCAATCTTAGTTGCAGGTGGGCATAGCCCACCATCCCATGTGGGAATCAAACCAGCAACCTTGTTGTTAGGAGCACGTGCTCTCACCAGCTGAGCCATCCTGCCACCTGTTGGCAGCTCAGTGGCAGCTCACTGGCCCATGTGGGAATCGAACTGACAACCCTGTTGCTCAGAGTTTGTGCTCTTAACCAACTGAGCCACTTGGTCGGCCCCTCAAAACCCTTTCAAATAAAGACAAGCTCTATATTCCACTACAAAGTAATCTCTAGGATGTGTTGTTAAGGAGAAAGCAAGGAGTACTGGAAAGGAAATAATATTTATATATAGCAACATGGTTTTATTTTCAAAAAGAAACAATGAAGCTTACACCAAAAACTAATAAAAAATGTTAACCTATAGGGAAGGGAGAGGTATTGATGAAAGCTAGATCTTCCTGAATATATATTATTTCATAGATTTGACTTTGGAAACATGAAAATATTTACAGAGTTTAAAAAAATTAAACCAAAAAGAAAAAAAGTCACTCCCTAAATATAAAAAAACACACACAAATAAACCTGATGCCCTCAAGTTTCTGCCATAATCACAGAGAATTATTTCAAGTGTCTTTAAAACAATATTTTGGAAGTGGGACTTCTGGAATGGCAGAGTGAAGACTCCATAAATGTACACTTCCAAAGAAACAATTAAAACAAAAGAAACAATTGTCAAAATGAACTTTTATTCAGAACTCTGGAAATTAGCCAAAGGCTTACAACAATCTCAAGAGAATTCATTCAAGATAAATTACTGAACCTCAGTAAGTACAGTGAATTTGTGACAATTTAACTTGTCCTATTCCCATATACTTCACCCTAGCGTCTGTAGACCTCCGCACATTAACAGTAAAATTCATATTCTTCTCAAGTGCACATAGAACATTTTATAAGGTAGGCCATATGTTAGGCCATAATAAAATTCTCAATACATTTAAATGAAGTGAAATCATACAAAGCATGTTTTCTAACCACAATAGAATGAAATTGGAAATCAATAGCAAAAGAAAATTGGGAAATTCGCAAACATGTGGAAATTAAACATCACATGCCTAAATAACCAATGAGTCAAAGAAGAAATTAGAAAATATTTTAAGATGAACAAAATCACATGATACCAACTTACAGGGTGCAGCTAAAATAGTGCTTAGAAAGAAATGTATAGCTGTAAATACCCACATTTATTCATCATGTTTCTAGAGGCTGGGAAGTCCAAAATCAAGGCATTTGCAGGTCCCTTGTCTGGTGAGGGACTGCTTCCTGGTATGTAGACTGCTGTCTTCTTCCTGTGTCCTCACATGCCAGCGAGCAGAGAAAGAGGGAAAAAGCTCTTTCACATCTCTTCTTATAAGGGCACTGATCCCATTCACGAGGACTCCACCCTCATGACCTAATTCTCTCCAAAGGTCAATCTCCAAAAGCCATCACACTAGAGATTAGGGTTTCAACTTTTGAATTGGATGGGGGTTACAAAAACATGCAGTCCATAACACAAGATAATTAGTGGGAGAACATTCTTCTTTATAAAATAATTCTAGGTAATAAATACAAAAGGAATGCCATCATTAGGATGTTACTAGTCTGTAACCCAAAATGAAATCATGGATCTAGACGACAATCCTAAATGACTGCTAAAGCCATTAGGTAAAAGGTTGGATCAAACTGACAGTACCTAAACCCTCTGACCCATTACACAAAGTGAATAAAAATCTTTCTGGTGACTGAGGTACACAGGGATGCAACTGGTCCTGATGATTTTTGAAGAGAAGGTGAGTCATCAAAAGGAGGTCTACCCTCCCTCTTGGGATTGGTTTGGTCTGAAGTGATAAGAGCTCAAATGAGATCCACAGCAGAGATGGATGACAGGGTCCCTGAAATGCTAGAACAAGCATGATAGTAAAACAGAGAAAAGTCAAATGCACTTCTGGTCTTTCTGGTCTGAGTAACTAAAGTCATGGGGATATTATTTCTTAAAGTAAAAAATTCAGTAGATACAGCAGGTTTGACAGAGATAATGAGTTCAGTGAAATGAACAACTACCATATGATTAAATTAACTCAACATAGTAATGGTTTCAAATAGTAAAACTGTTTTGATTAAGATTTTCTATGAAATTGTCTTTTTTGCTGAAGAATAATTTTTAAGCTTCAGTCCATCCCAGAAGGACTAGAGAAGTAAATATTAAAATATTACAGAGCAATACTGAAACAGTTAGTGAGGGTTTCTTTTTCACTATGTTCTCAATGTTGATATGCATTGGTGCGTGACATTCCAATTTGGCTGGTACAATAGTCTAAGACGAATGCAAATAAAAACTTTAATGTAATTTTTCTACCCACACACCAGAAAGAAAAACAATGAAAAAGACAGATAATACCAAGTGCTAGCAAGGATATGGAGCATCTGAATCTCCCATGCACTACTGGTGACGATATGAATTGGTACAACCACTTCAGGTAACCATTTGGCGGTATTTACTAAAAAACAAACAACAGGGCCAGCCGAGAGGCGCGATGGTTAAGAACTGGCTTGGAATGCCAGACGACCCCGGTTCGGATCCCACATGTGAGGGCCAGTGACACTGCCCTCTACAGCTAAGATGCTGAATAACAGCTCAACCTGGAGCTGGGCTGCCGTGAGTCGCTGGCGACGGCGTGGGCTGCAGTCCCTGTGGCAGTGGGTTGCCATGGGCTACCATATGTAGCCAGCAGCCAGCGTGAGCAGCTAGCAGCCGCAGTGAGCAGCTGTCCAGAAGCCGGCAACTGATCTGCCTCGCCTGGGAAGAGTGCAATGATGGTGCCAACTTGGGCCAGTGAAGCAACGTCCTCCACAACTAGACTGAAGAACAAAACGACGGCAACTTGTCTGTTCCCCTTCCCCCAATTCCCCAGCACTGTTCCCATCCCCCCAATTCCCCAATAAAAAATCTTTAAAGAAAAAAAATAAATAAAAAAAATAAAAAACAAACAACAACAACAAAAAAACATGGCCATAACAGTGACTCTACCCCTAGGTATAATACTCATACATATGTTCATAGCAGCACTTTTTATAAAAGCCTGCAACTGTTAATAATCCTAATGTTCATCAATGGTAAAATGGATAAATAAATCAATTTCATCAATTCATACAATGGAATACTATAGAGAAATAAGAATGAAGAGCTACAACCATGTGTAATAGCATGACTGAATCTCACAAACAATTCTGAGCAAAAGAAGCCAGGCCATAAAAAACATGACTCCATTTATATATAGCAAGGTCGTCAAACTACGGCCCATTGACTGGCTACCTGTATTTGTAATTAAAGTTTTATTGGAACATAGTCACACTCATTTGTTTGTGTATTGTCATCAGTGCTTCAATGTTACAACTGCAGAATTGAGTAGTTGTGACAGAGACCATCTGGCCTGCAAGTCTGAAATATTTATTATCTGAATCTTTAAGAAAAAGTAGGCTGATCCTTGATGTCAAGTTCAAAAACAGGCAACATTAATCTATGGTGGTAGAAGTGAGGGTAGTATCTAGGACCAGAAAATTGTAAATATTATTATGAGCTTGCCCTTTTCTCAAAACCACTAAAGAAAATTTCACCTAGACCACGGATGTGACAACTATTACAAATAAGAATTTCTAGTTTTTTTGTTTGTTTGTTTGTTTGTTTGTTTTTTAAAGATTTTTATTGGGCAATTGGGGGATGGGAACAGTGCTGGGGAATTAGGGGAAGGGGAACAGACAGGTTGCTGTTGCTTTGTTCTTCAGTCTAGTTGTGGAGGACGTTGCTTCACTGGCCCAAGTTGGCACCATCATTGCGCTCTTCCCAGGCGAGGCACATCAGTCGCCGGCTTCTGGACGGCCGCTCACTGCGGCTGCTGGCCGCTCACGCTGGCTGCTGGCTACACACGGTAGCCCATGGCAACCCACTGCCACAGGGGCTGCTGCCTACACTGTCGCAGGCGACTCACAGCAGCCCAGCTCCAGGTTGAACTGTTGTTCAGCATCTTAGCTGTGGAGGGCAGTGTCATTGGCCCTCATATATTGGATCCGAACCGGGGTCCTCTGGCGTCCCAAGTCAGTTCTTAACCATCGCGCCACTCTGCCGGCCCTACCCTATGTCTTTTGATTGGAGCATTTAATCCATTTACAAAAGTGATTATTGATAGGTACATAGTTATTGCCATTTTATTATTCATATTTTTTATATTCCTTTGTTAGTTTACTTTCTCCCTTCTTCTTTTTATTCATAATCCAGACACTTGTGAATAAAAATTATTCTTCTCTTTGAACATCCTAATATAGTTATTTTAAAGTCTTTCTTTGACTGAATGTTCCATGAGTTATTATTGCCTGCAATGAATTTATTATCTGATTATTGATTTATAATATACCTTTCTTGGCCTTTGATTTTTATACATGTTTTTGGCATTTCGGCTGTTAGGGCCTTTTGAATGGTGGGTGAGTGAGTCTCCGTCTTCCTCTGTCTTTTTCCCATCTGCTCTAGCAACAACCAGGGACTTGAATACAAAACTAGGCTTTATGATGGCATTTGTGAGGTCTTATCTGCTGGTGCTCATTGGGGTACTTGATTCATTTCCGTACCAAGGCTGTATTTGTGTCCCCACTCCTTCCTAGATCTACAGCTTGCTGAAAGCCATAGCCTCTACACATTATTGGCAATAGCTTTTTGTCCCCCTCTCCCTCTTTACTAGATGAGGAGGTGCAATCCCAGCCATTGGTTTTCAGCAAAGCCCCTGATGACAGCCTTCCCTCTTGCATGGGTTCTGTTTAGCTCCCTTTAACCTGCAAGACCACTATCAGCGTCCAGTCATAGAGCCTCCCAAACCTGAGGCTTTATATGCTCATCATTTTCTTTCTCTGTTCAGTTTTTGTCTAAACAGCTGTTTTTCTTGCTTTTAAGTCCAGCTATATGTTTTTCTTTCTTTGCTTTTATATCATGTTTATCGATGCTATCCATTTGGGCTAGAGAAGTTATATTGTGTGCTATCTTACCAGGAAGCTAATTCCATAACTTTTCACAAGTTTTTCCTTTGTCTACAACAATCTTCCAGCACTGGTCTGCCTCCAAATCATCAGAATTTCTCTGAAGCCACCTCCTTCTAAATTCTTTCTAGGTAATTACATCATGGCCACTAACTATATCATGGACACTTTTCTGTTCTGCCTTTAACTATGTTGTAATTATTTGTCTTGTTATTTGTTCTTTTAAGAAACTGAAACATGTTTTGTAATTATCTTTATACCCTCCTCCCCCCCCCCCACAGAATCTAGAAGACTGTCTAACACATAGTGGGGGCTCAATAAAAGTTTGTTTTCTTAAACTGAATAGAATGAAGCAAAGGCCCCAAACAAATTCAAAAGAACTGTATTTTAAACACTAATGTCCAGTCTCTTATAGCCATTGTATTGCTTTATTACTCTCTGAATATGAATTAGAATGAAAAGGAAGAAGACAGATTCAGAAAATAGTTCACAGAGAGAGTCAATGGAACTTGGTGACAGATATGGTGGAGGAAGAAGATGACACTAGAATTAATTGCAAGGTTTCTAACTCAGGTGAGTGGGCACCCAATGATAGTGTTAGCCAACACAATGAACATTGAGGAGGAAGCAGACGTGTAGGAAACATGAGTTCAATTTAAGATATGTCAAGTCTGACAAGCTTCTTACTTCACATCTATTCTTAATATTAGCATAAGGTGTCATATTTATAACACATTTGAGAAAAATCTCTGATCACTAAGCTTCATCTGGAATGTAGACGGTGTGATATTTTGATAAAGTTATTGGAAATTATCCACAACAATTTAGAAAATGTAATAAATAAAAACATCTTGTACAAAATTGTCATTCTCTCAGAGTTTGCATAATTTCTCTTGATGAGGCATATAACTGTTGAAGCATTTGCTTAATTGATAATTTGTGCATAATTTTCTAAACTTTAGAACATAATTATCATCACTTGTGTCTGAGTTAACACTGAAATGAAACACTTTGGTGAAATGTTTTAGACGCTAACAAAGTTTTAAAGACAGCATATAAGGAAGAAAGAGAAAAATTTTGATTAACATAAGAATAGTAGGCTTCTGTCAAGCTCCATACACGTTAGCATGTCTCAGGGTAAAATAAATTTGGACATAATCAGGGCATTAATCTAAAGCCCCGAGTGTGATTTTAATGAGTTAAACCAAGATCAGGAGATTTTAGTTTTAATTCCAATTTTCCATTATCTATTTGAATGTGGACAATTTAAAATCACACCTCAGTCTCCTTATCTTTCAAAAGGAATTATCATTCAGGACCCTTTCCAGTTCTGCCAGTCTGGTATCCAAGAATCTGGTCTATATGTAATGCTCTTGTCTTTTAATTTCTCATTCATTAATACCCGCCCTGCTTACCTCATAGGTTTATTGGGAGGATTAAGTGAAGTAATACATATAGAGGAGTTTTGAAAAGTCAAAAATGTTTTGCAAATGTAAAGTATAATAATGATATAGGATCTTAAAAATCATGCCGGTGGAATTTTTTTGAAATTGAGCAAGACCCATTTGGCTACTAGCAGAACCTTGCTTCACAAATGGTCAAAATGAGGCATAAAGTGGATATGTTAAAGAATGTTAGCACTGCTGGGGATCTTAGACATCACTCAGATCAAGAAACTGAGTTCCAGAGAAGGAGTACCAAACTATCACAGAGAAACAAATAATACCATGTGTTCTGGTTACTATTGCTGCATAATGTATTACCCCAAATGTAGAGACTTAAAACAACAACACGTTATCTCATATAGTTTCTGTGGGTCAGGATCTTAGGGAAGGGCTCATCTGGGAGGTTCTAGCTTGAGGTCTTTCACTGGATTGCAGTCAGATGGTTGCTGGTGCTGGAAGAGCTGGACTGTTCAGAATTTAAACTTGGAAATCTCACTGTGTCACTGCTGCTGTACTCTACTGGTCAAAACAGTCACAAAAGCCCACCTAGTTTCAATGGGTCAGAAAATGAACCCCACCTCTTAATGGGAAGAGTATCAAGATCATATTCTAAGAGTAGGTGAGATGATAAATATTGCACAGCTTCCTCTGGAAAATACAATCTGCTATACCTCATTACAAATCTTATCAGTTCTACATACCTAGCACTTAGCAGAAATTTGGTTATCAAATTAAGCTAAATATTAAATAATTTTTCTGTTCTATTTTCTTATGAAGTTATTTTTAAGTGATTTTTTCAAAAATATTATCAAGTTATTGGAATGTAATAACTTGATTACAGCACCAAAAGGAGACCTAATTCCCTGTATTTGATTTCCTCCTCCCTACTTCTTCATTTTCCATGGTAGAAAGAGAATTGTTTATGCTTAAAAATGAAAAATAAAGAAATAGTGATAAAAACACATTATCCAGAGCTGCTCTGTCTAGTACATTAGCCACTAACCACCTGTGGTTATTGAGCACTTGAAATATAAGGAAGAGAAACTGAATTCCTAATTCAATTTTAATTTAATTCAACTTAGCTTAATTTAAATTTAAACACTGACCCTCAGTCCAGTTATTAGAGAATTTTAAGAATGTTTGGAACAATTTGAGTAGGTGAATCTACTCTTCCAATCATAAGTTTTATGAAATCTAACTACAGAATAAATATTTCCAATGAAAATTTAACATCTGACTTGAAATGTACCATGGTGTAAAATACACCCCAGATTTCAAAGACTTAGTAAATATGAGGTATCTCAATGATTTCTTACATTGATTACATGCTAAAATGATAATATTTGGGGTATATTGAGTTAAATAAAATATATTACTGAAATTATTTTCATGTTTCCTTTTACTTTTTTAATGTGGCTTTCAGAAAATTTTAAATTATGTATATGGCTTGCTTTATTTCTATTGTATAGCACTGACTGAGAGACAGAGAAGTAAGCTACCAAATAACCAAGTAAAAGTGGTTTTTCATAACATACTTATAAAACTAGTTGACAATTTAAACTACATGCATATATTACATTGATAGAAAAATATGAAGAAATGGAAGGAAGGAAGGCTCTCTGGTCTCAGATCTCACCACTCTGCTTAGGAAATTACTTTGGTGGCTAGATTCCATCTGAATATTAATTTATAACATGTACATAATTATTGACATGTAAACTGTAAACAATTTTTCAACCCTGGAAGGCTCATCTTCTTTGTCAAGATTTGGTGTCCAATTTTGCCATCAAACTTTACATTGGCTTTAATTACAGCTGAATGAGACTCTAGAGAGGCTCCTATGTTGCAGATGAGAAAACCTACCTAGTGACAGAGCTGTGTACACTCTCATGGCTTACATGGGCTAGGAAATATGTCCATATAGATAAAATAGTTTCTATGCTATATTATTCTAAATCATTATACCTTTAATAATTACACATTTTAAACAAAGAAATAAAATGTTCTTCTTCAATACTGTGGATCTCCAGCTCCTACACTCAAGAAAATACACATTTCAATTTTTTTCTACTTTTAAAACCTTTCACTTTTCTTTTTCTAAACCTAAATCATCTGTGCGGTAAGAAAGGAGATATTAATTACATTGTTTATTTCCTCATATTCCTATAAAAATTAGTTGGAGGAATAAGAATATCTCAACCAAACTCTAGATCAAAAAACCCTACAGAAAGCAGTCTACTTTAAAAGTCATTTTTCTTGTGACATTTTTCTTCCTTTCGTAAACTGAGCACGTATTTATGAGTAGCTACCGAGTGCAAGGCACTACATTAGATGTACTGGAAAATGAGGAAAGACTTGTATCCTCAGATCCCATTCATACAATGAGTTTTCAATGTAAGCGCCACGAGAAGCAAAACTATCTTGCTATGCAGCAATTATTGATTGCATTATAAATAGCTTCATATAAAAATCTTCCTATTAAGTTGAATAAATCAATCATTTTTAGGTTATAAAATTTAGATAGACAATATATGAACACACATCTTAACATGGTATTCTAATTTCCAACATCACAATTTTAAGTTTTTAAATTAATTTTAAAATTAATTCCTTTATGATTTCTCAGGTTTTCTGTCAGGGCCATATTTCATTATAAGCATTAACAAGTGAATTGGCTTATTAGCATCAGTGAGTCCACTAAATGAAGGGTTTTTGTTTTCCTGGTTCATATCTACTAAGGTCTTTGGTCAAAACTTCCAACAATGTGGGTTGAGACATTTCTCAGTGAATTAGAGTAAGCAATGCAGTAGTAGTCTGTATTAGTTAAGGGCCAATTTGTGTGAACCAAAGGAAGGAAGAAAGGGAAGAGAAAGAGGAGGGAGGAAGAAGTGGGTAAGCAGAGAGAGACAAATGGAGCGAGGAAGGGGGAGAGGAGAGGATGAAAAAGAGTACCATTTACAATAGCTACAAAATTTGTAAAATACTTAGAATTCACTATGAAGTATGTGAGTACTCTATAAAAAGCATAAACTTTATGGCAGGACAAAAACATATTATGTTCCCTAAAGAAATGATTGTATAAAGACATAAATTTCTACCAGATCAATTTATAAAATTAATGTAATCCCAATCAAAATCCCAATAAGAATATATGTAACACGTTTAAAATACACAAAACCAGCATGTCAATTTCTCAGAAAGTTAAAAATATAATTACCTATTCCACTGCTGGGTACTATTAAAGAAAAAAAAAAAACAGGTCCAAAAACAGGCATCACTTGTGCTTAAAGCCCATGATACCAAACCCATACTTAATACTTTACCTAATTGCAGTTTCAACCTCTCCCAGAAACATAATCTTAATCAACCAGTATGGAATTTTCTGGCCAAGCACCAATAAGGTAATCTGTCACATGGGCCCTCTTCATCCCCCATAGAAAGAAGGCAATATGTTAGAGGTCAAACAATTAAGTTCGCCAACTTGTTGCAACAATGTTGCTAACCTTTTTTGGTATCAGAAGGATTATTCATTATGAATTTGTACCAACTGGACAAACAGTTAACCAAGTTTACTATTTGGAAGTGCTGCAAAGACTGCGTGAAAAAGCTAGACAACCTGAACTTTTCACCAACAATTCATGGCTCTTGTATCATGACAATGTACCAGCTCACACAGCACTGTCTGGGAGGGAGTTTTTAGGCAGTAAACAAATAACTGTATTGGAACACTCCCTACTCACCTGATCTGGTCCCCAATAACTTCTTTCTTTACCCGAAGATAAAGGAAATATTGAAAGGGAGACATTTTGATGACAGTCAGGACATCAAGGGTAATATAATGACAGCTCTGATGGCCATTCCAGAAAAAAAGTTCCAAAATTGCTTTAAAAGGTGGACTAGGTGCTGGTGTCGGTGCATAGTTTCCCAAGGGGAGTACTTCGAAGGTGACCATAGTGATATTCAGCAATGAGGTATGTAGCACTTTTTCTAGGATGAGTTCACAGACTTAATAGTCCAACGTTGTATGATAAAAACTCTTTCTGTTCTATTTCTCCCCCCTAAAAGATGTCCCAGCCCAAGAATAATTCTTTCTTTTGTAATTAGCTTCCTTGTCCCCACGCTTCCTCCTATAAAAACACTCTACTTTGTACAACCCCTCAGAGCACCCTTCTAGTTGCTGGGTAGGATGCTGCCTGATTCATCAATCGCTTTAATAAAGCCAATTAGATCTTCAAGTTTACTCAGTTGATTTTTGTTTTTTAACAGTACATACTCAAAAGAATTGAAAGCAGGGACTCAAACAGATACTTGTACATTAATGTTCATAGCAGCATTATTCACAATAAGCAAAAGTTGGAAACAACCCATGTGTCCATCAACAAATGAATGGATAAACAAAACGTGATATACACATACAGTGGAATATTATTCAGCCTTAAAAGTGAATGAAATTCTGATACATGCTACAACATGGATGAACATTGAGAACATTGTACTAAGTGAAATAAGCCAGTCACTAAAGGACGAATATTGTATGATTCCACTTATATAAGGTACCTAGAATAGGCAAATTTACTGAAACAGAAAGTAGAATAGTTACCAGGGGCTGGGGTGGGGGTAATGTGGAGTCATTGTGTAATGGAGACAGTTTCAGTTCAGGATGATGAAAAAGTTCTGGAGATGGATAGTAGTGATGGCTGGCCAATAACAGGAATGTACTTAATGCCACTGAATTGTACATTTAAAAATGGTTAAATGGTAAATGTTATTTTGTATACTTTAATAAATAATAAATAAATAAATAAATAAAATTTAAAATACATAAAACCAAAGAGTAAATTGCTTATGAATACACACACACACACATGCACACACTCACACACACACACCAACTTTAAGATGGTAGTTTATAGCCTATGTTTTACCTTAGACCATCTTAAATATTCTTTTTATTTTTGGTAAAAGTCTGTGTGTGTGTATAAAAGCCTAGTTAAATATCTGAAAGGAAACTTATCTTATTATCAATAATTACCTCTGAGCAAGGGAATAGGGTTGGTGGGGGGAGCTAAAGGGAGAATTTCAAGAATCACAAATCGAGCTTGTCACCTGTGTTTCTAACTATATGGCCATAAATCAGAGGTTCCCACAACCCCCTTCTCAGATTCAATTAATTTGCTAGAGTGGCTAACAAATTCAGAGAAACATTTTACATACTAGATTACTGATTTATTGTAAAAGGATATAACTCAGGAACTGCCAAATGGAAGAGATGAATAGGGCAAGGTGTGGGAAAGGGACGAGGAGCTTCCATGCCCTCTAGGCCTGCCACTGTCCCCAAATATCCGTGTGTTCAGCAACCCAGAAGCTCTCCAAACCCAGTCCTTTTGGGTTTTTATAGGGGCTTTATTACATAGGTATAGTTGATTAAATCATTGGCCTTTGGTGACTGATTCAACTTCTAACCCCTCTGCCCTTCTCAGAGGTGGGGAGAGGCTTAAAATTCCAACCCTCTAATCATAAGGTTGATTCCCAGGCTGGCCGAGTGGCGCGATGGTTAAGAACTCGCTTGGGATGCCAGAGGGCCCCGGTTCGGATCCCACATATGAGGGCCAGTGACACTGCCCTCCGCAGCTGAGATGCTGAACAACAGCTCAACCTGGAGCTGGGCTGCCATGAGTCGCCGGCGACGGCGTGGGCTGCAGTCCCTGTGGCAGTGGGTTGCCATGGGCTACCGTGTGTGGCCAGCAGCCAGCGTGAGCGGCCAGCAGCCGCAGTGAGCGGCCGTCCAGAAGCCGGCGACTGATCTGCCTCGCCAGAGAAGAGCGCAATGATGGTGCCAACTTGGGCCAGTGAAGCAACATCCTCCACAACTAGACTGAAGAACAAAACGACAGCAACTTGTCTGTTCCCCTTCCCCCAACTCCCCAGCACTGTTCCCATCCCCCCAATTCCCCAATAAAAATCTTTAAAAAAAATAATAAAATAAGGTTGATTCCCACTGGCAACCAGCCCCCTCCTTGTGTTACCTAGGGGCTTTCCTCAAGTCACCTTATTACATATGCTCTGGTGTGCTTGACAAGGACTTGTTATATGAATAACAATAGACACCCACTACACCTTTATCACTGTATCATTCAGAAAATTCTATCGTTTAGCAAATTCCAAGCATTTAAAGAGTTCTGTGCCAAAAACAGGGAGAAAGATCAAATATGTATTTATTATTATTAATCACAATGTGACAGTGTGTGGGAAGAAGAAATTTTTCTCTACTCTCAAGGTTCTTTTGGCTGGTTTAATAACCAAATAGACATGAGACAGATTAGCAGGAGAAAATGACCAAATTTAATTACATACATATATATGGAAACCCTGCATACATGAGAGAGTCAGAGACCCAACATGCAGGAGAGGTTCAGAGACAGAAAGAGCACCTTAGAGCTTTAGAGGGAGGAAGGTCAATACACAACAATAAAAGCAGATTGTTCAATAATTAGAAGTTTGCCCTGCCTTATAGATAGGTCCAGAAAAGGTTATTTCTGATAATCTCTTATTATGGGCAAGGCCCCTAATTCATATTTTTCTAGGTAGTTAAGTGGGGGGGGTCAGAAGTTTCTCTTGAGCCCCAAGATCTTGGTTGCCTTTAGTTCAAAACAATTTGCATGCCACAGAGGCACATCTTGGGGTGACTCATTCTGAACTGTACAACAGTATGTTTGAAATTTTCCATAATAAAAAGAATGTTTAAGGAAAAAAATCTAAATATACAAAAAACTAAGAAATACTGAAAGTATTTGAAAGAGAACATTTATTTAAATATTGGTGTTAAAAAGCCTAAGGAAAACAAAAACACAAAAACTTCAAAGGAAAACATTTACAGATTAAACAACCGCATTTTAAATTTAGATATGGCAAAAGATACTAAAAACAAAACTGAAAAACAAGAACAAAAGATTAGGGGAAAATATGTTTAACATCTATAACAGACAAAACATTAAAAGCCCTGTTATTTTCGGAGTTCCTATAGATTTTTAACAAAAGACTAGAAAAAAATGGACTAGCGATATTAACTAGTAATTCAGAAAAGATGATATATAAATGACCAATGTATATATAAAAATGATTCTCTATTTTGGTAATAATCAGTGAGATGAAAATTAAATGAACAGCAAGGTGTCATTTTTTTCCCCATTACATTGGTGAAAATGAAAAAGATTGCTATTATACAGGATTAGGGAAGGTATGGAGATGTATGCTCTCATATACCTTTGATAGGAATATAAATTGATACAAGGTTTTTGATGGGCAATTGGGCAGTGATAATTGAAATATAAAGTACACATACTCTTTGACACAACAGTTTTACATCTAAGAATTTATCATATTGAGTCATATATATGCACAAAAATATACGTGTAAGAATTTTGAATCATTGTTGGTAATAGTAAATAATCGAAAACATTTGTAGGGGAGGAAACATAATTTTCCCTCTACCATTTTTGGCTTTTGGCTGAGAACCCTCTGTAAGAAAAAGACAGATTCACAGGAGAAAAACAAACTTACATATGTGTGCAGAGGAGCCTGACAATAATATGAGACTCAAAAAAGTGACCAAATCAGAAAGTTTTTATATCTTTTAGATAAAGAAACAATAAATCTGTGAAGAATTGATAACACAAAGGGTAGTAAAACAGTAAAGAAACAACATTTGTTTACACAGCCATCTTGGCCCCAAATCCCCTGTCTCTGGGGATCAGGATGCCTTTCACCCTCCTGGTACAGAGAGGGCAACTTTCCCATGGGAGATTTATCTCCTGCTTTCAGGGGGACAATGGAGGGTCAGGGTGTCCTTCTTGCACAAGCTGTTTCTCAACTACATTTAATTAAAAATAATCAATATTTCAAAGTGACATATTATTGACATATTCTGAACCACTACATGTCTCAAATATCAATCAAAGTGGTGATGGGTAAACAGTATGTTACTATGGAATACCACACAACCTTTAAAAAGAATGAGGTCAAAATGAAAAGATCAAGATATACTGCAAAGTGAAAAAAATTGTGGACTAATATGTGTAGTGTACTTATATGAATAGGATACTCCTTAATTTCCCCAGCATTACTTCTTTATTACCCATCGTTAAATAAATAAATCTCTGCTATGACAACTAATCTTGGAGGATGCTTCAAAACAACTCAACCTGGAGCCCGCTGCGCACGAATTGCCCAAGCCAGGAGCATCTCGCTCAGAAATCAACGCCTGAAAATTGAAGTCTACCAGAGAGACTTCTCAATTGAAGTACTTTTTTTTCTCTGAACATACCATCTTATTCCATATGTCTGTCTTTTTTGCCCAGTATTCCCACAGGCCCATTTACATATTATTTCATCTCTCCTGGAAGATGACTGCCTTATCTCTTTGTGGTACAAGAGTAATTTCAGGCGTGTCCCAAGGTCTGTGTTTTACTTTAGTCCATCTTATAAATATTTCCTCTAATTATGGTAAAAAAAAAATCCGTGTGTGTGTGTGTGTGTGTGTGTAAATGCCCAGTAAAAGATCTGAAAGAAAACTCATTATATTATTCTCAGCAGTTACTTCTGAGTAAAGGGTTAGGGTAGGCGGGTGAGTGAAAGAGGAAATTTCACTTTGTGCTCTATAAACATCAATATTACTAGATTTAAAATAAAAGAAGTGTGTACTTGTATAAATGAAACATAACACATATGATATTTTATAATACATTTACAATTTCAAAACAATTTAAATCAACCAAACAACTTGCCTGAGGTTTTCAGTAGGATCTGAACTCCGCTACTTACAACCTGAGGCAAGTCCTCCTCTCAACAGCCTTTAGTCTACCCATGGACATCTCCACGTACAGGATTTTCTGTATTACTTCAGATGAATGCTGTCAGTGACAGAAAATCCTGACTCAAAATGTTTACACAGTAAGAGAGTTTACCATCACACATAACAAGAATTCTAGAGGTAGATGGGTTCTGGGGCTGGTTGATAAAGAACCTTGACAACACCATAAAAGACCCAACTTCTATCCACCACTCTATTCTGCCATCTTCAGGATGTTGGCTTTACCCTCAGGCTGCCACCCCACATGGCTGCAAGATGGCTACCAAGATCTGGGTATTACATCCAGAAATGGCATATCCTGAGAAAGGGGAGTCTCTAGTACTAGTGTCTCTTTCTTAGGAGCCAGGTCGAGCTGCTGCTCACCATCTTAGCTGCAGAGGGCAGTGTCACTGGTCCTCATATGTGGGATCTGAACCAGGGCTCTCTGGCATCCCAAGCCACTCAGCCAGCCCCCTGGCTACTTTCAAATACACCAAACTCTCCAGACACTGATCCATAAGAAGTTTAATATTCCATTCTCTTATGTGGCTTGGCCCATATGTACACTTGAGGAGATGAACTATATTTGGATTTGATCCAGCTTCCATGTCAGAAAAGGGTCTGCAATAGATATATCATTGCTCACCCAGACTATTGTGATAGCTTTTACTCCCTCAAGTATTGCTTTTCTCCCCATTGCATCACCCCCTCCACAAATTCATCCATGTAGCTTGTGAGCTCCCTAAAAATCAATTCTGCTTATGCCATTTCCCTACATAAAATACTCCAGTGTGCCACCATAGCCTACAGAATCAAGCCTTACCTGCTGTAAGGCTCTCTGTGATCTCTGCTACTGGCTCCTCTACCCACGCCACCTGCCACACTCCTGCCTCACTCTGTAGATTCTAGTAATTCTGAGTCGTCATTCTCTGCCCTCCTGCCACCATTTCACATCATTTTGCCCTTGTATATACCTCCCTTTCTGTCTAGAATGTTCCCCCCTTCTTATCTGCCTGGAAAACTCCTATTCCAAAGTCCTATTCCAAAGATATTCCCACAAACTCAAAGTACCACCCTACATATTTCTTATTATTAGGTTGTCGGAAAAGTCATGACGCATTTTTGCAACGAAAAACATAGAAAAAATACATCATGACTTTTCTGACAGCCCAATAGTTAAAAAGAGGAAAGGTTACCTTTACAATGTAGAAACTTAGCTAATGACACCTTAACCGGGTGGTCAAAATTATCACCATCATTAATAGGACAAACAGATTATCATATGCCCCCAATGAGATGTACTAGGAATGACACATTCTGGTAGCATTCTTGCCAAAAATATTTCAGCTGAATCTAATCCCAGAGGAACAATCAAACACATTCAGATTGAAAGATGTTCTGCAACAATGGCCTCCACTCTTCAAAACCGTCAACGTCAGGAAGACTAAAACAAAACAAAACAAAACAAAAGTCTCGGACACTGTTCCAAATTAAAAGATACTAAAGAAGCATGACAAGTAAATGCAATGTATCATCCTTAATTCCATCCTGGATCAAAGGGAGGAGGGTGCAGAAGTATCCACAAATAACGTTATTGGGAGGATTGGTGAGTTTTGAATATAGATTTGTATTAGATAATAATGTTGGGTCAATGTTAAATGTCCAGAGTATGGTCATTGTATTGTGGTGATATAAGAGAATGTACTGCACTTGTGCTTAGGAGATACGTGGCTAAAGTGTTGTTATATCTGCAATTAACAAACAATGGTTCAGCAAGAAGAAAAAAGCAAACAAATAAATATCTGTGTTTGTACAAGTATATTTAAATTAAAAAAGGGAGTGTGGTGGTGAAGTGTTAACAATAGAGGAGTTATAGGTGAAGGGTAAACAGGTGTTCATTGTTGTATTCTTGCAGCTTTTCTGTAGGTTTAAAATTTTTCAAAACAAAAACTTGGACAGAATAAACAATAAATAATAAAAATAAACAAATGAACAAAAAGCTTTGTTCCAGGTCATGTTTTCTGTGAAGCCTTTTATGGCATTCCCCTACTAGCCCCAGTCCTCAAACACACACACACACACACACACACACACACACACACACACAAAAAAAACAATGAATCACTCTCTCTTCTGGACTCTTTCACAATTATCTATCTCTCTGACCAAACTGTAAGCTCTTTGATACCTGGGCCTGTGTGTTGTGTTGGATTTATACAATGCTAGAACTGTACCTGACACAAACCGGATGCTCAGTGGATGCTTTTCAAAAATTGATCAAGCTGAGTCTTGAAGCTTGGATAAGCTTCAATAAGCAGACAGGAGTGATAAAGATTTCTCAAGAGAAAAAAATGGTGTAAGCAAGGAATGTATATTTTATATCGACCAAGAACATTTGATTTGCTTGGTGAGAACTGCAGATTTATATAGGTGAAAATGCCTAGTACACAACAGATTCTTAACAAAAATTTGGTGAATCAATGAATGAATGAAATTTGAAAGGCAGACTTTGATCCGATTGGAAAGGGCTTTGATTATTGAATTGAAAAATCTGAACATTATCTAGTTATTTACATCTAAGGTCTTTTCCCAATGGCAGGAAGAGAGTGTGTTCTTGGGTAAGTCCCTTGCACTCATACATCTTCTTCCCTAAATAATAAGAAAAAGTAGAGACAAGTGAGAATCTGAAAGTGACCTGTTTCCAAACTCAGGAAGAGGAAAGATCAACTTATCTACTCAGGAAAATGCCCATAGTGGAGTTTCATGACATCCAACATCACTCAGATGAAAGGGCATCACAGAATATTGGCTGAAAGAATAAATAAATGCATCTATTTAATAAAGTCATGCTTGTCTTTGAGAATAGTGGGTGAAATTATTTTGGTTAATCTTACTACATTTTTAAAATTTAAGAAGAGTGTACTTATTAAATAACTAAACACTAACACTCTTTTAGGGGTTCCACATTAGTCCATGGATTACAAAGCTCCTCAATGATGCCATATCTCAAATGTTGGACTAAACCTTTTAAAATAATTTTAGCCCAATTGAGATCTCCCCTATATACAATTTTCTATTTATTATTTGTTTTCTGTTTCCTTCCAGATAGATTTGTGGGGAATAACCATTTAAGTAATGCAAAATAATCTTATTATGACAACTGAGGGGAAAAAAGTGTGTTGTTTTTTGAGGTTATCATTTCCTGGATCATTCACAAATAGGCTGGCATCGATTTCATTCTTGCTCATTGTACAGTACAACTTTGCGCACAACCCAAAATGATGAGTGAATGTGAAGTAACGCGTCTATTAGCTGCTCTGCAAAAAAATTTGTTTTAGGTTAGAGTTCTTTAGAATTTTCAGTCAAATTCCACAAAAATCTTAGCTGAGAGGAAGCGCAAATCTCAGGAAGCATTTTTAAAATTTATTTTTTGGCCCAATTATGATGTAGCATTGACTTGTTCCAAAATTTTTACATTACTCGGGAAAGACCTTCAGTGGTAGTCAAAGTGACTTGTAGTTTACAAAGCATGTAGGCATTCTTATTATTTTTGTTAAAAAGATTTTATTGGGGAATTGGGGGAGAGAACAGCATTGGGGAATCGGGGAAGAGGAACAGAGAAGTTGTTGTCCATTTGTTCTTCAGTCTAGTTGTGGAGGATGTCGCTTCACTGGTCCATGTTGGTATTACCATTGCGCTCTTCCCAGGTGAGGCAGATCGGTCACTTGTCACTGGACGGCCGCTCACGGCGGCTCTTGGCAGCTCACGCCGGCTGCTGGCCGCTCACGGTAGCTTATGACAGCCCACTGCAGCCCCACTGCAGCCCCACTGCAGCCTACACCATCGCTGGCGACTCACTGCAGCCCAGCTCTAGGTCAAGCTGTTGTTCACTATCTTAGCTGTAGAGGCACAGAGTCACTGTCCCTCATGTGGGATCCGAACCGGGGCCCTGCTGCTCAGAGCTGGCGTCCCAAGCCAACTCCTAACCAACGCGCCACTTGGCCCGCTTTAGGCATTCTTTTTTAAGAAATTAGACAAGATAATTTGAGCTGTTATTTTAGGCATTAAAGTAGAATCAAGTGATAAATCATTTGGGCCTTATGCACAAATGGAGTGTGACACAGCTAAATTAGTCACAACTGTCCACCACAGACCAACTTCACCGTAGATAAAGGGCTATATATACACCAGTTAGCAATGTTCCCTTTAAACCAGTCCTGATGTGTTTGTAAGCAGAAGCATAATTCTGTGGGTACAATCAACAAAGATGTATCGGGCCAGCCCACCAAGCCCAGCCAAACCTTTATCTCACTGCAGGTTTATGGAGATTAGCATATCACATGAGCCAAATGCTGTTCTCCAAGTTAAAATATGACACTTCTACTTTGTAGAAAAAAATGTAAGCCCTGTTCTGCAACAGCAATAAAATAGAAGTTTCATAGATGTTGTGTTTGTATATCTAAATAGAGGGGAAAAGGGAATGTGGTCCAATAATTGAAACATAAAATACATATCTGGTAACAGAACATTTTAAAACATCAAAGACATAAGAATTAGGGCTTGGAAAATAAACAACTATGGAGAAAGATAAAAAGAAAAGAGATCTGGGGTTTCTCTGAAGAGCTGGCTGGGAGGACAAGACCTCCCTGTGGCAAGCTGCCATTACCATGGAAACCAGTGGGCTGGGCAGTAGGGGATTGTGACGCTTGGGGGTAGGGAGGGGTGGTGATCAGTGATCTGTCTATTGTCCCCCAGACCCTAGCCAGAGACTTTCTGAACACGCCAGCAGGAGTGGTGCCCCAAAACAAGCGCAGGGAGACTGCTGCCCCGCCGCCTTGATAACAACACCTCAGCGCCCCCTCTCGGCCATGGCTGAGCCGCAGCCCTTCTTCATCGACGGCCTCTCCCAGATAACTGAATGCTTGTTTATAGGAAATAGCACAGCATCCAATAACAAACTTATGTTATCCAATAGCTGCATCACTGCTATCATCAGTGTCTCAATGGAGGTGAGCAACACATATTATGAGAACATCCAATACCTAAAGGTACCAGTGGCCAACTCTCCTAGGGGGTGCCTCTACGATTTTTTTGACCCTATCGCTGATTACATCCACAGCGTGGAAATGAAACAGGGCCGCATACTGCTGCACTGCACCGATGGTGTGAGCCGCTCCACCACACTCTGCCTGGCCTTCCTTATGAAGTACCACCGCATGTCTCTGCTGGAAGCCTACACCTGGACCAAGTTGTGCCGCCCCGCCATCCGGCCCGACAACAGCTTTTGGGAACAGCTTGTCCAGTATGAATTCAAGTTATTTAAGAAGAACACCGTGAACATGGTCAATAGTCCATCGGGTAAGATCCCGGACATCTACAAGGAGAAAGTCTATGCATGCTATGAGCCATCTGGGTCATCCCCTGACATCTGCTATGGATGATGAACGTTGGACTCTAAACATGAACGCTGAACTTTGGTCAGTAAAGAAAATCCGATGTCTTTTAGATGGGCAAGCACAAAAGGAAGGCTGCAGGAGTTTTTAGCTTAGTGAGCCTTATCTGTAAAGAATAAAATCCACTCAATGTAAGATGGTGACAAAGCTTTTGATCCTTGTGCGTGGTTGGTCATGGCTGCTAGGGCCTGGCCAGAGAGAAGGGTGGGGAAGGTGGTGCCCAGCTCAGATGGGCCTGAATCTGGGCCCTGCCCAATGCTGAATAACCCAGGATTGAGTTCCCCAGAACCCCACCTGGTTCTTCCCACCCCAAAGACAGAGCCTTAGACATCATGGTACCCCCAGCACTTCTCACAGTGAGTGCCAACCTACTGGATAAGTGGCCTTCATGGGGCACTCTGGGAGCCCTGGGAGTCCTGGGGGACTCTCAGGCTACCCCTGTCCATACCTTCAACCATAGTGGCCCAGCTCTGGGTTTTTTTAGATTGGATTTACAGATGAAATAGTTTTCAAAGAAACCATTACACTATGCAAAGTTTAAAAATATTTTTTCAAGTGCAGTACTAGATGGCAAGATCCCAAGGTGCACTTGGCGACTCCCCCCAGCTTTTGTGAAAAGGGCCATCCCCCTCTCCAGGGCAAGTGCTGAGAGAGAGCAGGCCTGACACCAGGCCCCAGGGGTCTCTCATGGGCCTTGGCTTGGAAGGCTGGAGCTGCTGGCCAGGACACAGCACTGTCATCCCTCACACCTCATCCCATTGTGACCTGGGGCTCTTCAGAGCCTCTATTTCCTCATCTGTCAAAGCAGTGACAACCTGTCTCTCACAGGGTGGTTGTGAGGTCTTTAGATTCCTTAGTATGAGACCTAGCACATGAATGGTTCCATGCCTGGAGAAAACGGCAGTTCTTGCTATTAATGATACTCTTTGGTCCTGCTGGATGAGTGTCAGCACACCCACCACAATGGCATTTTCCCCATCTGTGCACAGCTCTTTGTTGTCTACAAAGTGCTCTTTCAAAAATTCAACCTGTCTGTAAAAACAAATGGTTTAAGGCTCTTTCGGGCCCTACCTCAGAGGAAGCCTAGATTTAGAGCCTTTTCAAAGTTCCTTTTGTGTCATTGTGTTTAATCCATGTGCAAGCAAGAAGCGAGAAGCACAAGTCCAGCTCACCACCACCAAAGGCCTTGTTTAGAATTGCTGACTATTAACAGTCAGCATCCCAGGATCCACCAGGGTCCATGGGGGAACTTGCCAAAGGGACGAAGGAGTAGACCCCAGAAGTAGGCACTGGAATCCAGGATTGTTCGAGCTCCCCAGGTCCCTGGCTCTGGCTTGGGAGCAGCTATTCTAATCCCGAGGACCTTAGAGAAAAAATATATGAGACAAGAGTACGACTACTTCAGTTGATGCAGACCTGTGGGTCAGTAGCCTGGTGGCGTCTGAATGCCCCTTCTCTCCAAACCCAACCCACTCCCACTTCCACAAAAGGAGTACCCAGGGATACAATTTGGGGTGTGGGGGAGTGGGGCTGAGGTGGGCTATGAAAGCCACTGCTCTAGACAGATCCCTTTCTTTTATAGATGGAAGAACAGGCTCACAAAACACAAGGGCTCCTGTGGCACAGCCCCCACAAAGCAGCCTTTCTGGCAGAAACCCAGATGGAAAATTTCTTCTAAAGTATTTTTTATATTGATACCTAAATTAACAGACCATAAAATCAGCCCTCTTTGGACATACAGTTCTATGAGTGTTAACACATGCATTGTGAAACCACTGCCACAGTCAGGATACATTGCAATTCTATAACTACAAAAATTTCCCTCATGCTTCCCCTTTGTAGTCAAACCCTGGCTCCATCCCAACCTTGGCCAAAAGCTGATCTGTTCTCTGTTCCTATTGACTTCACTTTAAAAGAATGTCACATAAATGAAATCATACAGGATGTAACCTCTGGGGACCACCTTCTTTTACTTAACATTATGTCTTTGAGATTCACCCATGTTGTATTCTATTGTATGGATGTACCACAGTTTTTTTTACATTCACCTGTTGAGAGCTATTTGGGTTTGTATTAATTTTTTGAGAGCTGCTGTAACAAAATACCAAAAAAGTGGGTGGCATAAAAAGACAGAAATGTGTTTTCTCACAGTTCTGGAGGCCAGAAGTCCTAAATTATGATCTCTGTAGGGTCATGGTCCCTCTAAAACCTGTAGGGGGAAAATCCTTCCTTGCCTATTCCTAGTTTCTGGTGGTTGCTGGCAATCCTTGGTGTTTCCTGGGTTGTAGATGCATCACTATGGTCACATAGCCATTTTCCCTAGTGTGTCTTTTTTTTTTTTAAAGATTTTTATTGGGGAATTGGGGGAAGGGGAACAGACAAGTTGCTGTCATTTTGTTCTTTAGTCTAGTTGTGGAGGACGTTGCTTCACTGGCCCAAGTTGGCACCATCATTGCGCTCTTCCCGGGTGAGGCAGATCAGTCACCGGCTTCTGCACAGCCGCTCACTGCGGCTGCTGGCTACATACGGTAGCCCATAGCAACCCACTGCAGCAGGGGCTGCAGCCTACGCCATCGCGGGCGACTCACGGCAGCCCAGCTCCAGGTTGAGCTGTTGTTCAGCATCTTAGCTGTAGAGGGCAGCGTCAGTGGCCCTCATATGTGGGATCCGAACTGGGGCCCTCTGGTGTCCCAAGCCAGCTCTTAACCAACACACCACTCGGCCGGCCCCAAAAGAACCTTAAGGGTAGAGGACAGTTTCCTTTCCCCCCATACCTGGAAAAAAAAAAAGAATTGTTGCTGTTTAAAAGTAGAATATGAGCTAAATGAAAAATAATAATAACCACCATTTATTAGGAAGCTATTATACGCCAAGCACAGTATCAGGCACTTTACAGTGTCTCTAGTTCTTACAAACACTTCTTCAAGGTAGTTATTACCCACATCATACTAATGAGAAAACAGAGGTTCCAAGAGGTTGAGAAATTTGCCTAAGAGGTTAAGGAATTTGCCTAAGGAATTTGTACTCAGCATAAGAGTGAAGAGGTGACATTAAGACTGGGCTCTGCCATCTAGCAGCCATCAGTTTTTCCTCTATCTCTGAGACTATCTCTGTTTACTTTGCTCATTTATTCAGTTCCGTAGATTCCACATATAAGTGAGATCATATGGGAGGGGGGTGGAGATGAGAGAGAAGAGGAAGGGATTAGACAGCATAAATTGGTAACTACAATATTGCCACAGGATATGAAAGACAATTTGGAGAATATAATCAATAATGTTGTAAATATTTTGTAAGGTGTCAGATGGGTGTCTTGTTAGGGAGACCACTTCATGGATGGGGTAGAGGCTTGACCACTGCACTGTATACCTGAAGCTGCAGCTGAATAATATTGTATGTAAACTATAATTTAATATATATATGTATATATAGCCACAGGATATGGAATATAGTATAGGGAATAGAGTCAATGGAAGTGTAATAGATATATACAATGTCAGAGGGGCAATATAGTGGAGGAGTGGGGTTGTCACTTTGTGAGGGGTGAAATGTATACCTATTACATTGTTTTGTACACCTGAAACTAAAAAGAAAAAAAAAAAAAGACTGAGCTCTGTTTTTTGTGCATTTTTTTTTGAGACAAAAGTATGTAAGCAGATTGAAAGAAGGAAAATTTTTGAGTCATACCTTTGATTCCCAAATAGTGTCCATAAAAATCACCTAGGGTGTTTTTATTATACAGAGGATTGGACCTCATCACCCAGATTCAGTAGGTAATAGGTAAGGTCCAGGAAGCTACTTTTTATTTTATTTATTTATTTATTTATTTATTTTTTTGCTCCTCCCGCCCCCCCAGGAAGCTACTTTTTAACAAGTATCTCAGATGACTCTGATGAAGGCCCAGAAACATCAACCAAACAATTGTTAATAATTGTTAATATAGAATATAGGTATTCCATATTTTCTCATCTTCATCCTTCTTTTTTGAATTACCTGTTCATTTCCATAGACGGTTTTCTTTCAGAGTGTAAATCTTTTATTTTTCTTTTCTGTTGTAAGAACTGAAATATAGAATAAGGATATTCAACTTTTCTTGTCAATATGTTGCATATATTATCCCCAGTTTATGATTTATGTCATTTGTTTATGGTGCTTGTTTGCGATTCAAAAGGTTAACTTTGTATGTAGTTAAATCTATGAGTCTTTCTTAAAATTTTATTATTAGTTTCAGATGTACAAAACAATATAATGATTAGATATTTACACCCCTCACAAACTGATAACGCCCCAAGTCTACTACCCCTCTGACATCGTATATAACTATTACAATATTGACTATATTCCCTATGCTGTACTTTATATCCCGTGTGGGGGGGAGAAATATATATATATATATATAT
>NW_017731357.1:2104909-2164430 GCF_001890085.2 Hipposideros armiger | reverse complement strand
GCTGGCTGCTGGCTACACATGGTAGCCCATGGCAACCCACTGCAGCAGGGGCTGCTGCCTACGCCAATGTTGGCGACTCACTGACATTGTCTTTTTGATGACTCCAGAACAATTTTGTGGTATAATGTCCAGGACTCTGGATTTGTCCAATTGTTTCCTCATGCTATTGTTTGACTTGTTTCTTTATCACCTGCATTTTTTTTAAATTGGAAGTTAGGTCTAGAGGTTTGAATAGATTTGGGTTAAATATTTTTTTTTTGCTATAATACTTCAGAAGTGACATCATGTTGCATCCCATCAGGAGGCACAAATGTCTCCTTGTCCCATTAGCAGTAAGCTAAGTTTGATCATTTAGTTAAGGTGGTGACCACCAGATACTGGCCTTTAAAACTTGTAAGTAATCTGGGGATTGATACTTTCCCACCATGTGAATATCCTGTTTCTTTCATCCAGTGGAATTAGCATTCATTGATGATCTTGATTCAATCAAATTATCTTGTGGGACATGTAACTCTTAGATCTATCCCAAACCAACTTGGTAAATGGTATAAATTGGAGTTATTTAATTTTTAAAAATAATTTTGAGATGTTGCGAAACAAACATAAATGTTTGTGTCTGCTTTCGTTCTTTCGGGTTTATTACAATGTCTATTTTCGTGCACATTCCTTAAAATTAGTGCAGCTTCATTTGGCTAACATTTTAGAGCAATGACATCCTCCTCCCCACTGCAGTTCCATTTGTTTTTCAGAGCCTTTATTGTTGTTGTTGTTAGATGCTTTTTCTCTTCTGAATGAACCATTTTATTAGTCATCACAGGTTTTTAAAAAATTCTTATTAGGATTTTGATTAGAATTATTATTTTCTTGTTTATTAGCCAAGGTTGAATCAGGAAAACAAAAACCACAATAGCTATTTTATCAGAGAAAATCTAATATAAAGAGCTGTTTAACCAGGTATTTGAGGACTGACAAAGCAAAAATAGAATACACATTGTATATGTTTACATATATAAATGTGTATATATATATACATATATAAATGAATATATAATATACATATATTGTACAAAATACATTTATGTTATATATGGTAGAAATTGGAGTTATTTGTACTGCATGTAACAAATGTGTATATATAATATGTATGTGGGTGCCAAAAATATGTATACACGTTTTAAGAAAGGAAAAATCTATGTTAAAATTACACTGATGGTAACCACTTTGAGCACCTCTTGTAATTGCAGAAATCAAACATGACTTGTATTCATCTTTTTTATTGGTATATATCGAGTATTACAATTTTAATACAGTTTTATCCTTTCTTATTATATTGTATATGTATATGTATATATATTGGGCTGTCGGAAAAGTCATGACGCATTTTTGCAATGAAAAACGTAGAAAAAATATGTGATGACTTTTCTGACAGCCCAATACATATATATATATATATATATATACACACACACTATATATATATATACACACACACACACTATATATATATACACACACTATATATATATATATATGTATGTATATATATATATATATACATTTAAATAGAAGATCATCTACCTAGAATGTCTGAAAATTGATCAGGTATTAACCATATTTCTGAAGCTTGTATAACTTAATTCCAAAGGCTCATAATGATACAAAATTGTAATTTAGTGTACTAAAACACACACACACACACACACACAGAGTCATTCAGTTCTTTACAATTCAAATTTTAAAAGTTTTTGCCTACTACAACAGTTAGCATTCTATCTGTTATGTAACCAATGAGACATCTGTGACATCACATGATTTCCATTCTGATCTACAGTGTTGAGGTAAAGAGGTAAAGATATCCAATAAGAGGGTACATTTACTTGGGGGTACTTGAGAGCCCATCTCTAGCTACCTCAGTGTCTCCTCCCCTATCAATGAGATATAGGCAGGTGGGGAAGTGACCCCTGGATCACCTTGTGGGAACTGACTGATAAGGGGAGAGGAGGCATGAGTTTTAAGGCAACCTTTTGGTGCTTGGGCCAGACTCTCTGCCAGGTCCTCTCTATCCTGAGAGATGGATCAAGGTCTCAGTCATGTAGCTGTGTTCAGAAAGCTTATTTAACAAGACTTTCTGAAATAGGGCTCAATAGTGTTAGAATATGGACTTAACGATTGGCCTCTTTCTTCACTAGTCTCTGGTAAAGGAATAGAAAATGAGCATGAGACTTGACCAAATTAGAAGGCCCCTGTGATAAATTTGATTGAACTCTGGAAGCTCCACGTTTAGGCAGGACTGGGGCCCATGCTAAGGACAGTGAGAGTTTGCATTCATTTCTAGCTTTATTGCACAGTAGTCAAAGAATGTGGCCTGTATAATGTTTGCTTTACAGAATTGAGATTTTTCTCATTAACTGTCTCTTGAACAGTGAAACATGCATTATCCACTGGTAGGAATATATATATATATATATAAAATCAACATTCATATATATAAATTAAACATTCATATATGTATATATGTGTATATATATACATATATATGCATATATATGAATGCTTAATGTTTGAATAGGTAATATTATTGTGATTCAGCATTCGAATGATACATAAGGGTATGTAGAGTGAAAAGTCTCCTCACCTCTGTCCTTGAGCCAACCAATTTCCCTCCCCAAAGGCATCCAATATTATTAGTTTCTCCTGTACCATTCTAAAATATTACTTTATGCATCTACAAGCAATTACATATGAATTTTTTCTCATTTTTCAACAAGTAGGAGCATATTTCACAACTGTTCTCTACCTTGTTTCTTTTTGTTTGCTGATCATGCTAAGTCAGTTAAAGAGAACATCCCCATTCTTTTTTTACAACTGCATAGTATTCCATTGTGAGGAAGTATCATAATTCATTTATCCTGCCTATTATTGACGGGCATTTAAGCTGTTGCCAGAATTTTTCTATTACAAAAAATACTGTAGTAAATAAACTTGCAGTTAAGTTTATGTACATAAATTATTTTATTCATGTGCAGATATATCCATAGGGTACTATTAGAAATAAAAATAGTGGGTCTGTATTCAGGAAAACCGAGTTTTTGACTTGTGTGTCTCCTGTACTACTCACACAACTACCACATTCACATAGAACACTTTATTTCTGACACTTCTGGTCACCACGTGTGAGGAGGTTTCCCCCTAAAACCCAGCAATTCTCTTTGACACCAGTTGGGTGTCCTACGATGTAGTTCAATTCTGACACTAGCTACCTAAAGATAATGTCAGACGCTACAGATTAAGGACTCAGTCCCACAAGACTGCTGCCACACCAATTCCAGTGCCAATTGCAAGCATTAGGACCCCAGGCTATCAACAAAAGTTGTGGCTACAAATTGGAGGTTCCCATGACCCCCTCCTCAGGTTTGATTAATCTGCTTGGGCAGCTTAAAAAACTCAGGGAGTGTTGGCTGAGTGGTGCATTGGTTAAGAGCTGGCTTGGGACACCAGCTCTGAGCAGCAGGGCCCAGGTTCAGATCCCACATGGGGGCCAGCGACACTGCCCTCTACAGCTAAGATGGTGAACAACAGCTCGACCTAGAGCTGGGCTGCCATGAGTCACCGGCAACAATGTAGGCTACAGCCTCCACTGCAATGGGCTGCCATGAGTGGCTGGCAGCCAGCGTGAGAAGGCGGCAGCCGGTGTGAGCTGCCAAGAGCCACCATGAGCGGCCGTCCAATGGCCGGTGAGCGACTGCCTCACCCGGGAAGAGAGCTTGCCACTTAAAAAATTACAACATTTTAGGTTGCTGTGCCAGCAACCAGGAGCAGAGACCAATATATATCTTTTCTATTATCTCACAGGGTCCAATTTCATAATTTGAAATTTTGATAAACATTGCCAGATAAATTCCTATAGATGTTATCAACACCTAGCAGCAATGGATACAAGTGGGTGTTTCCCCATAGAATCAGCAGCACTGCATGTATCTTTGCCATTCTGACCAGTGAAAAATGGTATCTCAGTTTACTTTTAATTTGCATGTCTCTTATTATGACTAAGTTCTAGCATCTCTGCAGTCTTTTAAAACCCACTTGTATTTCTCTTTCTATGAATTGGCTGCTTATATCAATTTTTTAAAGTAGATTGCTAGTTTTTTCTTACTGATTTGTAAGAATTCTATTAGATACATGACACATTTGTCTGTGGTTCGAATTTCAAATAATTTCTTCATTTTTCATTTGTCTTTAGACTTTGCTTAGAATGGATTTGCCAGGCAGAGATTATTTTTACTTAGCTAAATTTATTATTTTATGGCTTTTGTGTTCTGTGTCATTCTCAGAAAGGCTTTCCACACTCTAAGATTATGCTAAAAATGTCTCCCAAAGCTCTTCAAGTACTTTTATGGTTTCATTTTAAACATTTAAATATTTGATCCATCTGGGCTGGCTGAGTGGCCTGTTGGTTAAGAGCTGGATTGGGACTCCAGCTCTGAGCAGCAGGGCCCTGGTTCAGATCCCACATGAGGGCCAGTGACACTGCCTTCTACAGCTAAGATGGTGAACAACAGCTTGACCTGGAGCTGGGCTGCTGTGAGTTGCCGATGACGGCGTAGACTGCAGACCCTGCTGCAGTGGGCTGCCATAAGCTACCATGTGTGGCTGGCAGCCAGCATGAGCGGCCGGCAGCCGGTGTGAGCTGCCAAGACCGCCATGAGCAGCCGTCCAGAGGCCGGCAACCAATCTGCCTCACCCAGGAAGAGCACAATGATAACACCAACATGGGCCAATGAAGCAACGTCCTCCACAACTAGACTGAAGAACAAAAGGACAACAACTTGTCTGTTCCCCTTCCCCCAATTCCCCAGCGCTGTTCTCCTCCCCTAATTCCCCAATCAAATCTTTAAAAAATATATATAAATAAATAAATATTTGATCCACCTATGATATATCCTAGTGTGAGGTATGGATCAAACATTACTTTTTTTTCAGATTGCTACCACCATTCTCATGTATTTATATAATTTATAAGATAAATAGATGTTATATTCACATATAGTTTCTTATAATTCACAATATATGCATATTCTTAATAGTATTCATATTCCTAATATTCATATTTAATTTTTGGTCTGCTTGATATGCCCAAGACTAAAAGGTATGTTAGTCTTATATTGCTATTGTCTCCCTGTCAATTTCTCCCATATTTCTATGATGGTTAATTTTATGTGTCAACTTGGCTAGGCTACAGTGCCCATTTGTTTGGTCAAACACCAGTCTAGATGTTGCTGTGAAGGTATTTGTGGATGTGACTAATGTTTACAGTCAACTGACTTTAAGAAAAGCAGATTACCCTCCATTATGTGGGTGGGCCTCCTCCAATGGGTTGAAGGCTTTAAGAGCAAAGACTGAGGTTTCCTGAAGAAGAAGCAATTTTTCCTTAAGACTGTGACATACAAATTCTGCCTTAGTTTTCAGGTGGCTGTCCTGTCCTGCAGATCTCAGACTCAAGGCTGCAACATCAACTCTTTTTTTTTTTTAAGACTTTTTTTTAATTGGGAAATTGGGGGATGGGAACAGAGCTGGGGAATCGGGGGAAGGGGAACAGACAAGTTGCTGTCGTTTTGTTCTTCAGTCTAGTTGTGGAGGACGTTGCTTCACTGGCCCAAGTTGGCACCATCATTGTGCTCTTCCCAGGCGAGGCAGATCAGTTGCCGGCTTCTGGACGGCTGCTCAGTGCGGCTGCTGGTCAGCTGCTCACTGCGGCTGCTGGCCGTTCACGCTGGCTGCTGGCTACATACGGTAGCCCATGGCAACCCACTGCCACAGGGCCTGCAGCCTACGCCGTCGCTGGCGACTCACAGCAGCCCAGCTCCAGGTTGAGCTGTTGTTCATCATCTTAGCTGTGGAGGGCAGTGTCACTGGCCCTCATATGTGGGATCCGAACCGGGGCCCTCTGGCATCCCAAGCGAGTTCTTAACCATCACGCCACTCGGCCGGCCCTGCAACATCAACTCTTACCTGAATTTCTAGACAGTTGGCCCACCTTACAGATCTCTGACTTGACAGCCCCCACCATGATGAGAGCCAGTCCCTTATAATACATCTCTCTCTCTCTCTCTCTCTCTCTCTCTCTCTCTCTCTCTTTCTCTCTCTCTCTCTCTCACCCCCCCTCCTTCCCTCCCTCCCTCTCTCTTTCTCTCTAAATATGTACAGGCATATCTCATTTTATTGTGTTTCACTTCATTGTACTTCACAGATGTTGTGTTTTTTACAAATTGAAAGCTGGACCCTCCACCAGCAAAACGATTATGACTTGCTTTATTGCAATACTTGCTTTATCGTGGTGGTCTAGAACTGACCCCACATATTGATTTTGTTTCTCTAGAGAACCTTGACTAGTAAAATTTCTAATATTCTTTTCTTTATATATTTTGATGGTATAATAGAACAAAAATTAACTCTCTTTGCCTGATTAATGCTTTCTGTATTGATATGCTAATATTGTCAACTCCTCCCCTCATTTTTTTGTCTGCATTTGTTTAATATGTCTTTGTCTATTTTTCACTTCATAACATATTATGTCGTTTTTCAATGGTATGTCTCCTGTAACTAGATTATACTTAAATTTCTTTTACTTAACCAAGTCTTTTAATAGGGGATATCTATTTTTAAAATCTTAAAGAAAATTGCAGAGAAATGTTAATAAATAAGTCACAGAGCAAAATGGCCTAAACCTAAAGGTTAATTTTCAGTTTGGTTTTAATCTTCTCCATTGTTTTAGAGAGTATTTTATTCTATTAGTTGAAAGCAGTTACCTGGAGGAAGGGGAAACTTGTACTTTTTACTACACTTTTCTATTTCCTGAATTGACGCAGTAAATATACTATCCAGTACAGAACTTCAGGTTTTTCAAAAGCTTTCTTTAGCTTATTTTTATCTAATTGATGGGTCCAGAGTGAAATGACATATTTTGAATCATGCTTTTGAGATATAGAATTTAGCACACTTTATCTTTACCTCATTTCCCACTCCAACCCATGAAAATGTTAACTCAGGTATTAGATTCATATAGTCTTATTACTATTTTTAAAATTCAGAACCTAATTTGAGTAAAAATAATGAGATTCAGATTTAGTTTTATAATTAGACATGGTGCAATACTTTCTTTTTCTGCAAAAAGCTTTATTGTTTCAATTTGGTCCACGGTATGGGAGAGGGCCCCGGGGTGGTTAGAAGGCTGCCTAGCTGTTTTAGGGAGAGGCTCAAGCAGAAGCCCAACGCCAGGGGAATGCAGAGGGGCCCCTCAAAGGCCTCTGGGCTCCAAAGGCTCCTAGTCGTGCTTGAGGGTGAGCCTTTCGAAGAGACACTCGCCAAGCCCAGCCTGGGGGCTGGCCAGCCTGCGGAGGTTAGTCAGGTGGTCGCCCATCTTCTTGATGAGTTTCACCTCCTCATCCAGAAGTCGTTCTCCAGGAAGTCACAGGCATGGCGGTCTGCGCGGGCAGAGCCCAGGGGTGCAGATCCAAAAGGGCCTGGTTCAGGTTCTTCTCCAAGGTCATAGCAGCTTCCATGGCATCCTGAGTTTTACCCCTCTCCTCTTGGGAAGGCTTCTGCAGGTCCCGGAAGAGGGCGTGACCGCCACGCTGGTTTTGCATCTTCAAGAGACGTTCTGCACCCTCACGCTTCTCCTCCGCCAACTCACGGAAGAAGCGGCCCACGTCCTCTAGAGCCACATCGTCGCGGTCGAAATAGAAGCCCAGAGAGAGGTGGGTGGAGGAGGCCCGCAGATGCAAGTTGACCAGGCGGTTGACGGCGGCCTCCACCTCGGTGGCATAATTTTGACGAACTTGGGAGTTCATGGTTGCTCAGCAGTAAGTAGTTAAGCTCAAATAACGGTGTTAGCTGGTCTCAGAGGCCGAGGATGGCTGAGTTGGTTCCGAAGGTTGAGACTGGAAAAGAGGTTGGAGGGTGGTCGGAGGCTGGAAGAAGGGGCGTCCCTGGGT
The DNA here is from genome assembly GCF_001890085.2 of Hipposideros armiger. Classification (NCBI taxonomy): domain Eukaryota; kingdom Metazoa; phylum Chordata; class Mammalia; order Chiroptera; family Hipposideridae; genus Hipposideros; species Hipposideros armiger. Next base: position 2,156,439 of record NW_017731357.1, on the reverse strand, counting down.
CTGTTCCGTCCAAACACTGTTGAAGCAAGAGACAGATCCGGGAGACAGCCGAGGGAACTCTGGTGCAATACTTTCGATGCACTTCTATTTTGGCTTGATAATGCTCCCCTCCATGACTTCCCCACCCTTGAGCTTCTTTTTTTATTTTCTTTTTTTTTTAAACTTCATCTCTTGGTTGATTGAAAAATATTATAAACCATTTTTTCAACAGAGTGATATATTTTACGATCCCTTAAATAGCACAGAGTGTTTTTTCTGACATCTTTGCACCTGAAAGACAACTCAGATGTACATTCTGGGGTCATAAATTTTTCTCTTTAAAATTCTAGATATGAGAAGTTAAGACACATGGACATTTGTTTTTTATCTGGGCAATCTAATTTCATTTCTTTTGCCTGGATAATTATAGACATTTAAATATTGTACCTTAGAACTTTTACCATGATGTGTCCAGCTGTGGGTCCCTTTTTACTGACTCTGCCTAGAACATAGCGAACTCTTCAATCAACATACACAGTTTTTCAACAGACAAAAATTTATTTTAATTTTATTCCATCTCTTCCATTTGCCTTTGTTCCTCTATCAGGAACACAATTACCCACATGTTGGTTTTCTGTTTTCTCTACTCTTTCCTTATAGCTATCATCTTCTCTCTCATTGTTTCCATCTCTGCCTTTATATGCTCCATTGAATTTCTTAGCGTCAGCTTTGTTCTAGGCACTGAGTTCAATTTTCTGTGAGATAATTTTTCTTTTCTCTGTCTCCAATGTATACTTTAATTTTGTTTCTGCTTTTTATTTTTTTTAAATTATTTCTCTGTTTTCAGTTACAGTTGACATTCAATATTATTTTATGTTAGTTTCAGGTATACAGCATAGTTGTTAAACAGTTATATAATTTATGCAGTGATCCCCCCGATTAGTCTAGTATCCACCTGGCACTATGTATAGCTGTTGCAAAATTATCAACTATATTCTCCATGCTGTAGTTTCTATCCCCATGACTATTTTGTATCTACCAATTTGTATTTCTTAATCCTTTCATCGTTTTCACCCAGCTCCCCAAAGCCCCTCCCTTCTGGCAGCCATCAGTTTGTTCTCTGTATCTATGACTGTTTCTGTTTTGTTTGTTCCTTGATTTTGTTATTTAGATTCCACATGTAAGTGAGATCATATGGTATTTGTTTTTCTGAGTCTCACTTATTTCACTCAGCATAATACCCACTAGGTTCACCCATGTTGTCGCAAATGGTAAGATTTCATTCTTTTTTATAGCTGAGGAATATTCCATTGTATACATGTACCACCTCTTTGTTATCCACTCATCTATTGATGGGCACTTGGGTTGATTACATATCTTGGTTACTGTAAATAGTGCTACAATGAATATAGGGATGCATACGTTTTCGAATTACTGGTTTGGACTTCTTCAGATAAATACCCAGGAATGGAATTGCTGGGTCATAAGGTAGTTCTATTTTTAATTTCTTGAGGAAACTCTAAACCATTTTCCATAGTGGCTGTACCAATTTGCAACCCCACCAACAGTGTCTGAGGGTTCCCTTTTCTGGGCATCCTCGCCAACACTCGTTGTTTGTTCATTTATTGATGGTAGCCATTCTGATATCTCATTGTGGTGTTGATTTGCATTTCTCTGATGATTAGTGACATTGAGCATATTTTCATATGTCTATTGGCCATTTATATGTCCTCTTTGGAGAAATGTTCAGGTCCTCTGCCCATTTTTCAATTGGATTGTGGGCTTTTTTTTTTTGGTGTTGAGTTGTATGAGTTCTTTATAAATTTTGGATATTAACCCCTTATCAGATGTATCATTGGCGAATATGTTCTCCCATTCAGTAGGCTGTCTTTTAGTTTTATTGATGGTGTCCTTTGCTGTGCAAGACCTTTTTAGTTTGATGTTGTCCCATTTGGGCTTTTTTTTCTTTTGTTTCTCTTGACTAAGGAGATAGATCAGAAAAAATATCACTAAGAGCAATGTCAGAGAGTTTACTGCCTATATTTTCTTCTAGGAGTTTTATGGTTTCAGGTATTACATTTAAATCTTTAATCCATTTTGAGTTTATTCTTGTATATGGTGTAAGAAGGTGGTCCAGTTTAATTTTTTTGCATGTATCTGTCCAGTTTTCCGAACACCATTTATTGAATAGACTGTCTTTACCCCACTGTATCTTCTTGCCTCCTTTGTCATAGATTAAATAACCATATGGGCATGGGTTTATTTCTGGGCTCTCTATTCTGTTCCACTGATCTATGAATCTATTTTTATGCCAGTATCATGCTGGGTTTTATTTTTGCTTTTGTTTTTTAAGATTTTTATTGGGGAATTGGGGGAAGGGGAACAGACAAGTTGCTGTCATTTTGTTCTTCAGTCTAATTGTGGAGGACGTTGCTTCACTGGCCCAAGTTGGCACCATCATTGCGCTCTTCCCGGGCGAGGCACATCAGTCGCTGGCTTCTGGACGGCCACTCACTGCGGCTGCTGGCCGCTCACGCTGGCTGCTGGCTACATACGGTAGCTCATGGCAACCCACTGTGACGGGGGCTGCAGCCTACACTGTCGCCGGAGACTCACAGCAGCCCAGCTCCAGGTTGAGCTGTTGTTCAGCATCTTAGCTGTGGAGGGCGCTGTCACTGGCCCTCATATGTGGGATCCGAACCGGGGCCCTCTGGTGTCCCAAGCCAGTTCTTAACCATCGCGTCACTCGGCCGGCCCAGTATCATGCTGTTTTGATTATGATAGTCTTGTAGTATAGTTTTATATCAGGTAGCATGATACCTTCAATTTTGTTCTTTTTTCCTCAAGATTGCTGTGGCTACTTGGGGTCTTTTGTGGTTTCATACAAATTTTAAGATTATTTGTTCTAGTTTTATGAAAAATGTCTTTGGTATTTTGATAGAGATTGCATTAAATCTATAGGTTACTTTGGAGTTTTGATTCTGTTTTTTTAGAGTACTTGCTCATTTTCTTGACCCTGTTTGTCTCTCTTTTCATATCATCATGTTGGATTTTCATCTCAGTACCACCTCTTCATTCCTTCTCTGTGTGTGTGCGCGTGCGTGTGTGTTTTATAGCTTTAAGGGTGTCAACGGGTTTCTAAAATTTTCTCCTGGACCCTGGTGAAGATGAATTCTCATTTCTTCTGATTCTTCTAATTTTTCTAAATGCTGTGCTATCCTCCTGGCTCTGTGTTGATTTTTCTCCTTACCCTCCAGTATGACAAGGTTCCTGTGGGCTCAATATCTGTCTGCAGGTGATTGAGCCAGTTTCCCTTGAGCATATCATCTATCTGTAAAAGCAGTGGCAGAATCTTCATCTTGAGTCTGTAGCTGGAGGGCACACTAATGTCCACAGAGTCTGACTTCACCTTTTGTACCTCTTCTTTACTAATGTGATACACAACACAATACAGTTAGTTCCCAGCACAGATTTCTCTCAGGGACATTCAAGAAGCTGGCCTTTCCTTAAAATTTTGGACAGGACCAGCTACATAATTTGCAGCAAAGTTACATGCAAACTGAGAATGTGGAGCTCCATGTTCAAAAATTAAGAATTTCAAGATGGTGACAGCAGAGCATTAAACCAAGCATGAGGCTCTTCTTATTCTGGGGCCCTGTGCAACTGCACAGGTTGTATTTCCATGAAGCCAGCCATGGTTATGGGGACTGCAGTCCTTAAATCTAGGTCTCCTGCCTTATCCTGCCAATCTCTCTATTTCCTGCCCACTTATTTTACCTATCTAGATGAATAGGAAATAGAGTTGTCTGGGGGATATGGAGTGGATGTAGGGGTAGAGATCAGTATTCTGGTGAGTAGCCTACAAGGGTAGAGAAACTGCCATCTCTTGTTGGTTTAGGTACCAATCTGTGAATTGTGAGACAGATGGCAGGTCATCAGGGGGTAGGGCATGGGCCTTAAATAAGTGGCTTCTTACCTTTTTCAGTCAGTGTCTTTATGGAAATTAAGCCAAGGTAAATCATGACTGGAGTCTTCTTGATCCACCCATTTAGGACCATCTGCCTCATAATTAATATCAATTTCACCCAGATCCAAGCTTTAGGTTACTTGTCAGGTTTAGTCTTTGATATTGTGATATCTCATCTTTTTTTCTGTATTTGAGGGTATTTTGTGAGAAGTTAAACCAGCATACATTTAGAGGAAAATAGCAATATATCAATTTTTTTGTTAAACCGAGTTCTGTCCAGTTTTATTAAAGAAAAATTTTGCATGATTTAGTTTTCACCAGTCTGTTCTGACATGCTTCTAATGATATCAGAATCACCTGGATCAATGATAGCCAGTGTGCATACTCTGTAGTATTTTCCACACTCTGTGCCCAATTCAATATTATTGCCACTGTAGTGATGGACACCAGTCTTGGCCAACATAGCATAGTACTCTATTTCAGATTTCCTCAATGTTGGGCAGTTGTTGGCAAGGATGGCCAGCTTCGCTTTGCCTTGTCTGATCGTTTTCAGAGTCTGCTTGTACCCCAGCACGTAGTTTCCACTTTTCATGACAAGTTGGAGCCTAGAGTCGATAGACTCCAGTGACTTTTTTGTCTTCTTTGCGCTACCATCTTCCTGCCTTAGGTGTGCAATGGCCCCCAACCGAGAGCAGCCCAGCAATATATCATTTTGAACTGGAAGCCCCCATGGAACCAATTAGTTTGGCCAAGGGTTGGCAATTTTTTTCTGTATAGGACCAGATAAGTAAATATTTTAGAATTTGCAGACCAAGCGGCAAAATAAAAAATATTATGTAGGTATTTAAGGGAAAACAACAAATTTAAAAAAATATTTTGTTGATGAAATTAAAAATCTGCTAGTAATAACTGAGTACAATTTTTGATAATACAGGTCTACTAATGAGAAGAATGGGATTATTTGTTTTTGGAATACATTTTGCTTAATTAGGGTTCAAAATTGGAATTCCTTATTATCAGATTAGTTTGCAAATGTTCGTCTGTTAATGCTGATCTGTAATGGGATTTTATGTATTTCATTTTTGAAAATGTCTTTCCATACAGATAGGCATTGCCAAACACTGACATCAATCATGTACATATGATTTTAATTGAGCATATTACTTGCATGGAATGCATTTACAGAATTCTATTAGATTCTTCTCTTGATATTTGCCTTTTAGTATGTCATTACATTGCAGATTAATCACTTCCAATTGATGGTTAGGTAGAAACTCCTCAATTGCACAGTTAAGTGAATTTTGAAAAATGGAAATTTCCTTTGCACTTGTACTGAGGTCTGAAAAATGCTGCTTGGAACTGTGGTTTGAGCTTGGAAAATATATCTGCTGCAAATTTGTATGGGAATGGATAATTTGCTTCTTATTTTAACTTTTGAGAGCATGGAAGTATATAAAGGGAGTTGGGATTATTTGGAATTCAAGCAATGTTAGTTGTCAAAATGATATTATTTTTGTATAAATTTTATATATGTGTTTTACCTTATAATTGGTAAAATTCATTAAGACATATTATCAAGTTTCCAGCAAAAGCTAATTTCCAAAGCCATTCAAAGTTTGATAATAGTGATTGAAGGCTGTTCTCATTTAAAACAAATCAATTTTGGCCTTGAGCTCAAAAGAATCAGAATAAAACTTTGCCACAGCTAAGACACTGGGTTGCTGTGTGGTAGGGCAAGTTAGGATATTCAGTTTCTACTTATGATAAAAATTCACAGAACTGATGATTGTTCAGTCCATGAGAGTGAATGAGCTATTATTAATATTACTAGTTCAATAACACATAAGTTCAAATATTACCACAAAGTAATTACTGATGAATAATGCAATGAATAGCCACAGGATTTAAACGCCTTATGTTTTCACAAGCTTTGTAATTTGTTCAAATAAGGTTTTTTCTGCTTTACACATATTTCACTACCATCAATATAACACATCTTAGCAGGTTCCACTTCATGTTGTACTGAATCAGTGCTTTTTCAGCTTCTTTGAAAATATTTTCCCCTGTAGTTGTTCCATGCAGACTATTCAGAGAGGCTAGTTCTTCAGTCACTTCAAACAAGGCATTTACTCTTCAAATAAAAACTAAGTAGTATTAGTATTCTGTTAACTTGTGAAGAACCAAAGAAAATCACTGTTAATTGCCTTGTTTTTTTTTAATTGACTCTTAATGTTGCTCCCAATACCTCAACTCTTCAAATACTGTTTTAGCTGAAAGGCTAATAGTCTTAAATTTATTTTTTCTTGACACATTACTTTGGCTGTTGCAGTTAAGCACAATTTAATGAAACAGCTTTCATTGTTTGGCTGAGAAATGAGCCACTCAGAAAATTACTTCGGTTGCAGCCTTATTTTAATTTTTTATTTTTGTGAAGAAATTCTGCTGTGATGAAATAATGTTTTAAATTCTCTAATTGTTCTCACTGTTGTTTTCCTGTCAGTTGGGAATACTCTGATAAGTGTAGTCTGATAATGTTGATATATATTGTATTCTTTTAGCAGAACTCTGGTGTTATTGCATAATAAATGCTTTGCTATCAAATTTGATAAAATAGTCCACACTCCACTGTGCCTTGAAAGTATGACAGTTGAAGTCCCTTTTTCTTTTTTCTTGCTTTGACATGATAGGGAAGTACTTGTAATAAAAAAATGTCATGGTGTTATATGCGTGGCACTTGAAACACTGCCAAATTATAAGAGCATCATTGTGATTTGTATGTCACTAAGCAGCCATGTGAAGCAATGAGAGCACCACATACATTCTCTGTTGCAACTATTCAACCCTGTGTTGTTTTGTGAAAGTAGCCATAGATAATACATAAATGAATGAGCATGACTGTGTTCCAACAAAATTTTATTTATGGACACCACATACACCAAAATTTGAATTTCATGCAATTTTAATGTGTGATAAAATGGCTGTACAAATATAGATGGCAGGCTGGATTTAGCCTGTAGGTTATGGTTTTCCGATCCCTGGTCTAGCAAAAGGGCTAGACCAGCTAGCTAGCTAATGTTCATTGAACTTGGTGCTAGCTGCTGAATCCAGGTGAAAAGAAATGTTATGTTTAAAGCAGTAGCACTAACACCCGTAGCAACTTTACAGTTATCATTTCCATGCCTAAAATCACCAAAGCCATTGGTATGAGTCTTTAGTATGCCTTTCTACACTCTTTATGGTACTGCTTCATTTTTCAACCTCAATTCCCAATTCTTTCCTTACCAGAAATCTCATATTCTTAGGCGTCATTGCTTTTGCAGACATGTTCTGCCTCTGCCTGGAACACACACACCCCTGTATCCACCCTCCAGCTCCTACCAATCCATCTCCTATTCTCTAGGAGGTTTATCTGGTCCCTCTCTCTAAGGCTGATAAAGAACCTCTCCTATGAGCATCCACAGAAAGCTGAGCAAAGCTTCTAGTACTCATCACTTTGTATTATAGTATAGAATTTATTTATACAACTCTCCAAGAGTTCAGGACAAGGACCTTATCAATTTGGGAACTTTTCAGACATTATTTCTTTGCATACTTTTTGGTCCCTGACCTATAGGGTTGTCAGAAAAGTCATGACATATTTTGTCTGTGTTTTTAAAAGGTCATTTATTTATATAAAGAACAAAGATCAATCAATGATATATTGCCCGTTTGGTTTGATAACCTTTTGCCATATTCTAGTCAGCTTCATAATTCCTCGTTCATAGAAGGACATGTCTTAATCGGTAAAACACTGAACAAGGTGCTGATTTACACCCTCATCTGAATTGAACATTATACCACGCAAGGAGTTTTGAAGAGAGTGAAACAAGTGGAAGTCTGACGGCGCAAGGTCAGGCGAGTATGGTGGGTGTGGCAACACATCCCATCCAAGCTCCAATTATTTTTGACAGGTGATCAAACTTGTGTGTGGTCTCACGTTGTTGCGATGGAACACAACTCCTTTACAATTATCAAGCTCTGGACATTTCTGGATAATGGATTTGTTCAAACTGTCCAATTGCCGACAGTGCACATTTGAATTGATTGTTTGGTTCCTCGGTAGGAGCTCAAAAAACACGACACCTTTAAAATCCCACCACACTGAGAGTATAACCTTCCTCTGATGAATATCTGCTTTCATTGTCTTTTGAGGCGAATCATCACGTCGGGACCAAGACCATTTGTGCACCACATTGTTGTCAGCAATCCACTTCTCATCACCAGTTAACAGTCGCTTCAAAAAAGGATAGTTTTCCTCACGTTTAATGAGCATATCGCAGATGTTTATATGCACCATCAAATGAACTTGAGTTCATGCGGAACCCAAATATTGAGCTTGCTTATGTATCCCAGCTTCTTCAGGTGGTCGTGAATGCTTGAATGATGGATGTTCAATGTTTCTCCAATCTCTCGTGTTGTATAATGTGGGTTTGACTTGATCAATGCCTTTGTCATCATCAACCTCAGTGTGCCTCCCTGACCAAGGGGCGTCGTTGAGATCAAAATCACCAGCACGGAATTTGGTGAACCATTATTGGCACTGATGTTCTTGTACAGCATTGCCACCGTAAACTTTATGCAACTTTTCACAAGCTTGACGTGTGTTCTTCCCTTTATGGAAGTAAAACAGTACAATATGGCAAAAATGCACAGTTCGGTCTTCCATCTTCAACTTGTTGTAAAATCTGCAAAACTCAACTAAATCGCTCATTTTTTTTTTAGAATGAAGCTAGAACTGTCATCTGTCAAAGGACATAGCAATAACATAGATGTGAATGACTATAGTACTTTAAAAAATGAACTAGTGCCATCTGTCGCAAACATGCGTCATGACTTTTCAAACAACCCAATATTTATCTTTTCCTTCTGGGATTCTGATGACACAAGTGTTAGATCTTTTGTTACAGTCCCACAGATCCGGGGCTCTGTTTATTCTTTTTTCAGTCCATTTTCTCTCTGTTGTCCAAATTGGGTAATTTTTATTTTTCTGTCTGGAAGTTCACTGATTCTTTCCTGTATTCTTTGCATTTTGATGTTGAGCCCAGATATTGTTTTTAACTTTGGTAATTATATTTTTCAGTTCTAAAATTTCCATTTGGTTCTTATCACCGATTTATTTGCTGAAAAATCCTATTTCTTTGCTGAGACTTTCTAGGTTTTCATTTGTTTCAAATGGGTCCATAATTGCTCATTGAAACCTTTTTATAATGGCTACTTTAAAATCTTTGTCAGATAATTTGAACATCTCACTCACCTTTGTGTTTGCATCTGTTGATTGTCGTATCTAATTAAAGTTGGGATTACCCTGGTTCTTGGTATGAGTGATTTTTTATTGAAACCTGGACATTTTGGGTATTATGAGACCTTGGAACTTATCTAAATCTTGTGTTTTAGCAAGTCCCTTCTGACATCGCTGGTGGGGGAAAGGAAAGCACTGTCTTATTACTGCCAGGTAGGAGTGGAAGCCCAGGTTCCCTACTCAACCTTGGTTCACCCTGGTGGAGGGGAACGTTCTTCTTGTTACTGGTGGGTGTAGATGGGAATTTTGGCTCCCCACTAGGCTTCCATTGATACCACCCTGGCTGGGAGGTGTAGGAGTGCCTCATTACTGCTCCCCACATTGTTTCCACTGACATCATGGGAGTGGTGGCCTCATTACTACTGGGCAATGGTGAAAGTCCTGACTTTCTAGCAGGCCTCCTTTGATACCAACTCAGTAGGGAGGGGGAGTGATGCCTCATTACTGCTGGATGGAGATAGAGGTCCAGGCTCCCCAGTATGGTGGTGGGGATTTGAGGTGCCTCATTATACAGCCTGGTGAGGGTGCAAGTCTAGGTTCCTGGTGGGTGTGGGAGTCTTGGCTTCTTCCAGTAGAAGTCCCAAAACTATTCTGACAAATGAAGTTTTTGTAATAACTGAAAGTCTGTTTGTTACTTGGCTCCCTATCGCCCCTTTACCGTTACCGTATATTTATCATCAATGTGTTTGGACATCCGTTGGGTAATTTTTATGACACTGTTAAGTATGGGAAGAGCAGGTAAATTTTTTGAATTTATTTTTGATTCTGATATAAAGGATAAGTATAGATTTATTTATAAGATTATATAAGTCATGACTGTTATGTAACTTTTTATTATCTGTATAGGTTTATGTGGGCACTAACATTATAAATGAACTACACATTCCTAAATGCTTCAGGTTAAGTATTTAGTTGTTTAAAGGAAGTTAAATTTATTTTCCTATAATTGAATGGGCTTCTTCTCATATTAATTGATGGTACTTACATAGTATTAGCATAATAATGCTACAAATTATGCACTAATTAGTCCATTACATAATTTGTCCATACCACTTAGTATGATACAAATTTTATATAATTTTAAAATATTGATTTATCTATGCATTATATTAAACATATCAAGTTGGTAAATTCAAATTACTCTCCCCAGCTTCTAGTGTAATGGAGAGATATAGCATGTTGGGGTTATATACCCTAAGTAAAAATTAGATTAGGACTGCCTATGTGTTTGGTTTATACAGAGGTTGCGGAGGGATAAGGAGAAAGTGAATGGTAAAGTGCTGATTGATACATTAGGAACCCAGCTAGAAAGGATTTTAGAAATTCCAACCTTCCTATTTTTTTGAGATCTTTGAACACATATTATGTGTCTGGCACGTTCCCTACCTTATGACATTTAATGTTTAAAATAATGTTGTAAAGTAGCTATATTGGGGGCTGGCCAAGTGGCACGATGGTTAAGAGCTGGGTTGGGACGCCAGAGGGCCCTGGTTCGGATCCTACATATGAAGGCCAGTGACACTGCCCTCTACAGCTAAGATGCTGAACAACAGCTCAACTTGAAGCTGCAGCCCCTGTGGCAGTGGGTTGCCATGGGCTACTGTGTGTGGCCGGCAGCCAGCGTGAGCGGCCGTCCAGAAGCCGGCGACTGATCTGCCTCGCCCGGGAAGAGCGCAATGATGGTGCCAACTTGGGTCAGTGAAGCAACGTCCTCCACAACTAGACTGAAGAACAAAACGACAGCAACTTGTCTGTTCCCCTTCCCCCAATTCCCCATCACTGTTCCCATCCCCCCAATTCCCCAATAAAAATCTTTTAAAAAAAATAATAAAGTAGCTATATTTTTTCTTTTTCACGGATGAGGGAACTGAAGCTTAAACTAGACTAACTTGTTGAAGGTCAGCCAGCTATCAAGTGGTAGAGTTAGGATTTGAACTTAGATCTGTATGATGCCACAGTTCATGTTCCTTTGGTTCAACCGCTCTGCCTTCCATATGGTTTTTCAGATTCACTTTTCATAGAAATAATTATAAAATCATTTATCCCACTTCTCATTTCTCTCCAGTGAGGACCTAAACTTTCATACGTATTGAACATACACTTATGACAGATTATAAGCTATTTTAGATATAAAAAGTTACAGTGATATTACTGCATGACATGCTTCATGATGGAGGCTGGATATCTGTAGTTGGACTAGACACAGAGTTGTGGCTTAGAGGGTAAGTAACTTTCCCAAGGACACGCAGCCTGTGCAGAGTAAGGATTTGATTCAGATCTGCTTGACTCCAACCCACCCACTGAATCCACTCAGTGCAATTCTTCTGTTATTATCTGGTAATGATTATGTGTTGGGAAAGATTTTGAGGGGTGGGGGTGGGTATCTTTATAATTCTTGGAAAGGGCCCGAGTCAAGAACAAACTCCAGGAAGGTAGCCAAATAAAGGCAGAATTTGTATCTCTACTTGTGCCAGTCTACGTGTTTGTGTGTGTGTGTGTGTGTGTGTGTGGTGGTGGTGGTGGTGGTGGTGGTTTGGGGGGGGGGGATAGTGGTATCAAAATCTCCCAGGCTTTGAAGGTCATCATTTGTGACAAAGTTAACAATGCATGTGTTAATTTAGCTGTAGAAAATATTCAGCCCTCTCTTCACTCATTCAAATAAAATGGAATACCATAAAGAATGGAAGAGGTGTTTCAGAGAAAGTAATTAAACATGAAATATAATCTATATAAAACTACAGTTTGTTAGTCTAGTTATTAGACTCAGGGGGACAATTTAAAGCTGTGTGCAAAATCAGTTGGGATTTGCATAGCTTCTCGCTGAATACTGCTAGGATTACTGAGTCAGCACTGAACTGTCTTTTTTATATTTTGAAATCCAAGTTAAATATTTCTCGTCTATTGGTTACATTATTGAAAATGAGTTCATGTTTATAAAGGAAACCTTGTTTTCACATGTCCATTAATTAATATTTTCCTATCCCTGAAGACAAGAGGTGTGCCCGGTAACAGATCTATTATATGAGACGTATCTTATTAAATTTGCCTTTTGTAAAGAGTAATGGACCGAAGGTATGTTTTCTTTTTCTTCTAATTACACTATGGATTGAAAGCCAGACTAGTGACTTTTATTTGCATCCGAGACATGGTGAGAACAAGGAAGTGTTATTGTTGCCTAAGGCATGTTGGTGAGGGTGTGTGTGTGTGTGGGGGGGGGCGGTAAAGGCTTTTCTGGGCTGCAAACTGATGAAGATCTTACATTTTCCCTCAGGCCTGACTGTCCACAAGCAGCCCCAACTCTTCCACGCAGTTCCCACTGAGATCACAGCAATAGAAACCAACATCCTGGAGATCCCGCTTAAATTTTCGTCATTGCTTTTTCTTACAATACTGTAATGAACTACCGATAAAACGCAGGTAGCATGAAATTTGGCTCCAAAGTGCAGCCAACAGACCTCTGGGGGTGGGGAGTCATGGTCAGCGAGCCAGACCTGGTGGGCTCTTCATTCCCACCCGCCGCGGTCAGGAGGCCTTTTCTCCTTTACTTTCGGCGTGAGCGAGGGGAATACGGGCTGGGAGCGCAGGCCAGGCTTAGGGCGGCGCCCTAGCCGCAGGGCATGGGGCGGGCATCCGCTCCCCAAGCGCGCACCTCACGCAGGCCATTATTTACAGCGGTGCCAACAGTGTGTGCCTTCTTTGCAAGGCGGAGTTCAGGGACCCTTACCAGGCCCTGGGTGTGGGGGGGAGGGGGGGAGGTCCCAGGACCCCCGGAGCGCGGAAGTGCTGAAGCCGCAGGCTGAGCCCACTTCCGAACTCCCCGCAGGCAAAGCCCTCTCTCACAGCTTGCTCTCGCCGCGGGCGGTGCCGGACTTCGCCCTTCCCCACCGTTCCCCTCCCCCTCCCGCCGCGGCGCCGGAGGTGACACGGCCTGGAACCTCCATTCTCTGTCCCAGTATATTTAAGCAGCACAACCTAACTGGCTGTTCCATCTCGCTGACAACCCTTCCCCCCGACAGACGGGCCCAGCAGCCAACCACCAGCCAGAATTGGCTTGCGTCCCGCTCCCCGTCGGTGGCGGCCTCGGTGGGCGGGGCTCGAGCAGCTAGCAAGTTCAGTGGAGCCACGGCTGACGTGAGTCAACAAAGGTCACGTGAGGCCAGCGGGCCACGCCGATTGGCGGCTCCGCCCGGGCGGGGAGGGGGGTCACGGCGGCGGCGTGGGGTTCGCTGTGTGACACAATTACAACAACTTTGTGCTGGTGCCGGGGAAGTTTGTGTCTCCAACAAATCCCTCCCGTACCCCCAGCCCCGCACGCTCCGACTGTTCCCGCCGTCCCCGCCCGTGGCTGCACCCCGTCCGCCCCCGCGATGTGACCCTACAGCCTTCACCGTCGCTGCTGCCGACTCGGGGGGCTCTGCAGCCCCTACCGCCGCCGCCTTCACCGCCGCCGCGTTGGGATTTTTCGTCGCTGCCGCCCGCGGCGGAGGCGGAGGAGGAGGAGGAGGCGGTGATAAAGTTGGTGTGCCGGTCCCGCGTGGAGATTGGGGGTGTCGTTGCGGACCCCGGCCCAGGGGGGGTGTCGGCGTTGGAGTTGTGAATTCGCTGCGTTTCCATGAAATCCTGCGGAGTGTCGCTCGCTACCGCCGCCGCTGCCGCCGCCGCTTTCGGTGATGAGGAAAAGAAAATGGCGGCGGGAAAAGCGAGCGGCGAGAGCGAGGAGGCGTCCCCCAGCCTGACAGCCGAGGAGAGGGAGGTGCTCGGCGGACTGGACAGGTACGGGCCGCCGTCCCCCGCCCGGTCGACTCCGGACGGGCTGGCGCCGCTCTCCGGGGCGGCCGGAGCGCGGCTCGCCTCTGGCGGCGGCGGGGCGGGCGCCTTAGCTGGGCGCTCTCCGTGCCCTCGCTGCCGCCGGGGCCTCGGGCTCGGGCCGGGGTGGGTCGCTGGTGTTCCCGGAGCTTTAACGAGCCGCGTGTGTCTCTCCCCACAGCCGCCTCTTTGGGTTCGTGAGGTTTCATGAAGATGGCGCCAGGACGAAGGCCCTACTGGGCAAGGTAAGGCAGCCGCGGGACGGAGCGCGGACACGGTCTCCGCGGCCGGCGCCCCGGGCCCGGCGGCCCGGCCAGCGCTCATTGTGACCGCGGACGAGGGACGAGGGGCTTCCGGAAAACTATTTCCTGACTCTGCTCTCCCTCCCCCCCACCCCCGGATACCTCGCTGGCTCCCTGGCGAAATCGCCCTCTCCTCTTGTAGCTGGAGGAACGGAGACGGCAGCGCTTTGGGGCCGAGCTCAACTAGGTCGACAAAACTGCCTGTTCTTTTCCGGCTTTTGGGGGGTTGACCGATGATCTCCGAGGTGCCTGTTTAGGGTCAAGGGATCGTAAATGTGTGCACATTTCCCCAAATTTCCGACTTCCCTCCTGGTTTTTATTCTTTTACTTAAGGCAGGCTGTTCGTGATGTCTGCTGGTAACCAAACGTTTTGAGCTTTCTTGTGTCCCTGCTCCCAGAACGGGGAAGTTGCACATAGTTTAGGGCGGTGAAGAGTTTGCATTGGGCTGTTGACATGCATCTCGATTGGTATGTTTTACCTGAAGTTAGGTGACTTGTTTACTTTTTGGGTCTTTCTGCCATAGAAATCCTGCCGTTATCTATCAGTGTGATTTTTTTTTTTTCTTGGCGCCTCGTTTCCTGTGTGTGTGACAGGGGAGGTCAGGGGGAATTCGGGATGTAGCCTCTGTTTATTTGTGTGGAAAGTTGTTGGTACTGTCATTTAGTTAAGTAATGGCTGCTCCTATCGGCCCAAGATGGCGGGACAGGGTGGGAGGAGAAAGTGAAGGGGGGGGGGTTTAGGGGAGGGAGGAGAGGTAAACATGGAAATAAATAGTAGCGTTGAATAGGCTTCTCCTTCGGAGTGTAGTTCGATGGTGTTTAATAAAAATTATCCAACATTATTTGCATATAGAATTCTTGTACCTTTCTCAAGCTTGAAGCAGCATTCATAAGCCTGATAAATGCTTATCAACCTGTAGCACATTTAGTTACCCATCCGTAAGCTATTGAACAAAGGCTGTGGAGTCTGGATCTGTCTGCATCAGTTTGTCTCCTGACCAAAATCTGATTGAAATATTTGTATGCATTCTTCTTAATTGGGACCGTGAAACTTGAAGTGTTTGAGAGGTGATGCATCCATTAGACATTTTCTTTTCTAGCTGAAATCAGTAGCTTTGTATTTCGCACCTAGCTTTATTGTTGCAATTGAGAAGGAAGTTTGAAATGATTAAAGCCTAGCATTTTATTCTTAAATTGATTTTTAAAATTTAGTTGTCCTGAATTTTTGTCTGTAGTATGGTTTAGAAGAGTCACTGATTCTTTTTATCTGTAATTACACTTCTGTTTTTGTTACAAAGTAACTAAGTGTGTGGAGTTTCAATCACAAATAATGACCAGAAAGCTAAATAGAAATAATGTTTTTCAGTAAGCCCTGTCTCTTTGATGGATACAGGTAGCTTGAATTAAACTTTGACTATGTAGGTATTAATTGACTTCCTTAAAATTTTCACTGGAAAAATGAATAGTGATTAGCTATGAAATGATTTAAACATCGGTGATTTAACCCTTAAAATTTTTTTTTGAATCCGAGCATTTAAAATATTTTATTTAAAAATACTTGCCTATTATCAAAGTTGTCATTCAAAAAGATAAAATACTTACATTTAAGGAGCATTTTATTTTGGAGTGAATAATGACGGTCTAATAGGGCTTGGTAATATTGTTTGCAAAGATAATTCATTTGGAAAAGTTTGGCCAAATCTGTTGGTTTTGATTATAGTAATGTAGAAATAGACTCGGATGTTTTATGTGGATAATGTGTAAAATGCTAGTTGAAGATTTCACGTCGAAGAATGCTCGTATTTTAGATGGATTCACAGTGGATAGTGCTTAACATTGGATTTCAGATTGTAATATTGAACCCTGTAGTCATTATGCACTGAGTTTAAATTTTAAAGAACTGAACATTTTCAAATACTTTTGTAAAAGGGTGTGCTAGTGTCTTGATGTTTGAATACAGTAACATTTTAAAAAAAGAAACTTGCGAAGCTTTATTATGTTTTGGGGAGAATTAAGGCTTCATAAAATACTGGGTAATTTGATAAACTACTAAGTATTTTGTTGAACTAAAGAAAAATCTTCATTACTTCAGACTCAATGCTTGTGAGATCCTACCTATTTAGGTAGAGACTCATTAGCCTTAACATTAAAGCAAAACATTCTGTAGTATGTGCTTGCAACCCTCTTGCAGTTCTTGGTTGCATCTTTTGTGAACCTGAACATACCAGTGAAATGTGTAATGTAAGGCTTGACATTATATAACCTCGTACCATGTGTTTGACTTGGATTCTGAATAGAATGAATGAGCTGGAGCCTTGCTATAGGAAGTGTTGAATTATTTAGTTTTGTCCATCTTTTGAACAGTCCTGGGAAACATGGTTTTTTGTGTGTTTTTTTCTTTGTGGAATGTTGAGCTATGTCGGTTTCAGAGTTCTTAGTCTCTGAAAGTCTTAAAAACAAGAGTTGTCTTTTCTTTGTCCAGGTAGGTTGAGGCTACTTAGTTGAGAGTAGATAATGGAATTGAATCCCAGGATTCTCTTTTTAGCTATGGTTTTTGTCACCCCCCTCCCTCCACAAATTTAGTCTGCACCCTGTGTTACTTTTTTGTTTTCTGACAGAAACTTAGCTATTACTACTTGCTTTCAAAAATTCTTATTCCTGCATATTATTGGATCTTCTTTCAAGTTTTTAAATTCAAATATATAGGTTAAAAAAATATGCTTAAAAGCTTTGGAAAGTTTAAAACATTTTATAAGTGCCTCTTGCTTGTCCCTGAACTTGCACGTTCCTTTTCCAGGTGTGCGGACACTTCATCCAAACTGCCGATTTCTCTTAGTCTCTGAATGTTTTTGTAAGATTCATTTATATTAGAATCATTGATTGAAAGAATTTTTGTCTGCATATTTGCCATTTGATATATACTGCTTAGGGTTTTGGATTAATACAGCATATTGTTTTTGTAGTAATATCTTTAAAATATTTTTAAAAGGTTGTAAACAGTGAGTGGTTGCTTAATCAGAATTCTTGAAATATACATGATCTTGCAACACTTTGCTCTTTAAACTAATGCTGACGGTTAATCTTTTGGTAATATAACATTTCAAGATTCTTATTTTTTAAATTGCAGTTACTGAAAAATAAAGAACTGAAACATTTAAACAAATTAACTGGTGATTTTTTTTTTGGTATCTATTTGAAAACCTTTTGGGCTAATCTTGTTTTCACTTGGATAAGGATTTGAGTTAAAGTATAATATATAGTAATATGTAGCATAAATATAATAAGTATAAATATGGTGATACTATAAAGTATATTTATAGTAATAAAATAATGCAAAAGGGCTGGGACATCTTTTTTTTTAATATCATGGCTTTCTTTTACTATAATTTAAAAAACTTTTTCAGTTACAGTTGAAAACAATATTATATTAGTTTCAGGTATACAACATAGCAATTAGATATTTATATACCTTACGAAGTGATCATCCTGATAAGCCTATTTACCCATCTGGTACCATAGATAGTTATTACAATATTATTAACTATATTCTCTACACTGTATTTTACATCCCTGTGACTATTTTTATAACTGGCATTTGTACTTCTTAATTCTTAATTCCTGTCACCTTTTTCATCCATCAGGGCTGGGGAATCTTATTTGTGACAGGACTATTGCTAAAATACATAGTTGTTCACTTTGAAGTAGTATCTTTATATCATTTATAAGTTTGTCCTAAATATTCTATTAGAACTTTTTTCTGTAATTCTGTTAATAAAAAGATTACATAGACTACCTAGAAGTAGTTACCGATTGCTTAACATTTAAAAATGTATGTGCTTTTTTCCCTAGGAAATGTTAGTATTAAAATAGTTGGCATTTAAAATTTTCTGAGTAATGGAAGTAGTTTAAGAGCCATTAAAACATATATTTACCTAAATTTGATTTGATTGCATGTAGATAGTATGGAGGTGGATTTGTTATGTTTAAAATGATTTAAATTATTCTATGTTATGTGTTTTTATTGTTTGTTGGCACTTAAAGGGATATATGTATTTCCAGTGCTAAATAATGTTAGTGTTTGGGTTACAGAAGTAACCACAGAATAATATAATGCTTTGTGTTTCAAATTAGGTCTTTAATTTGATGAGTTTTAAAAAGTATTTTTTACTTTAGAAAGTTGTCTTTTAAACAATTAGAGTCATTTTTTACCTGGACAAAGTCTTATGCAATTAGTACATTTCCTAAAATTTTGATACATCCCTGGTAGTAAGAGATTACAGAAAATGTTTGTGTATCTGGGCACAAATTAGAACTGTAGGTGTGTGTGTATAATACCGGTAGTGCCAAAAAAATGTATACAAGTGGACACTTTGTCAGCATTACTCAAGCAGTAGTTTGCTGTAATCAGAAGTGTCTGGACACTGATGGTAACCACTTTGAGCATCTCTTGCAATTGCAGGAGTCAAATGTGACTTGTATTCATCTTTTGTTACTGGTATATATTATCACAATTTTAATAGTTTTTTCCTTTCTTAAAATGTGAATACATTTTTTTGGCACCCTGTGTATCTGGCTCTCGCTCGCTGGCGCGCGCGCGCGCGCACACACACACACACACACACACACACACACAGAGGCACTTTAAGTTGTGGCTTTCTTTTTCACTGGATAGCTTTTTCCATAGAATCAATTACAAATTGAAGTGAGCAGGGAACATTTGACTGCCACCTCTTGATATATTTTCAGTTGTCTTTTAAGAAAAACTGACGGAGAGATGACTTTTTGTGATTTAGGTGGTAAAGTGGAGTGATGGGTCACAGACTTTAAACCAAAGTGAAGGTTCGGTGCTTACAGAGTAAAAAATCTTTTTCTGACTCGATTATGTAACATTCAGTTTTTATTTATACAGTACCAGTATTATTTTGCAGGTTTGAAAAGGTTTTTGGTAAGTTTATTTTTACTTTGAAACTCATTGTAATGCTTTGAGCTCTTTGAAATTGATGTTAATGACTGATAACACTGTGCATTATTTATAATATTTTTGAAATGTGGTATCCAGAGAGCTAATTTATGTTACGAAAACACCACCAGATTGTCTAAGAATTGAAATGGTGGTTAGATTATTTAGGGCCCACGTGTATTTGTAGACTAGTTAATTAATGGAGTTTATTTAATGAATACATAATTGACAGTCTTAAGTACTCATACTGAATCTTCACATATAATTGTATCAGTTTTTCATATTGGTTTATAATTTGTTGACAGTAAATTAGAGCAACAAATATTTGAGTGTAGGCTAAGCGCAAGTCTTCTATGCAGGGATTATGAAGATAACAATATCCCTTGCCTGCGCTGAAAATGTACATTTCCCTAAGAGGGGTGAGATAAGTATAAGGATGACTAACACAGGAACATTAGTGGCAGAAGAAAACTGTGAAGTATCCTGAAAGTTTATGATAAAAGTCAATTTAACAAGTTACAATGACTTTTTATTTATTTATTTTTTTTACCACCTATTAAAAACATGATTAGCAAGTTTGCACAAAAGCAGTCACCTGGTCAGTGGTGTTAACACAGGGCTGAATGGAACTCCTAGTGCACTCTGGAGAGTATTATGATCCGATCCCTGGGTTTGCTGATTCTTAAACCCTGTTCATGCAAAGGTGGAGGTGCCTTGACAGTTTTTCTAGCCAAGCCACATTAACTTGAACAACCTTTATTTCTCTGATGAAGACTTACTGTTAATACCCCTCGTGTTACCTAACACATTCCAGGGCTGACTGAAGTAAAGGCAGGAGAAGCATTGCCTTTGCAGAGTGCTGTTCTGGCTCACATTCTCTTAGAATCTCTCATTTTTCTCTTAGAGTCTCTATTTTTAGATTTAACTATTCCTGGACTGTGTTTTCCTGATTTGGAATTTCTTAGAAGTTAACTGATAGTTACTAGGTTAAAATTAACTAAAGCACTTGAGACCTAATATTTTTTGTTTTCTTTTAAACATTTTATGAGAATTTTTACTATTATGTAACATATTCTTTGTCAGACATTTAAAACTAAATTATTTCATTAATTTTTTACAACACACTTGTGAACTACATGGGGGGTGTTCACATTTGTGAGATACTGCAAAATGGTTTCTGGGCTAGCTTAATTTATAGACAGCCTATTCCATTTATCCAGGTTTATACAAATGATACACTTTGAACACCAGGCCCCAGAATAAAAAAAAAAGATCCCACTTGTTAGCTCCTCATATCTGGGGACTCTTATGATCTAGACCCTGGGGTTGGCAAACTTTTGAGATGGAAGAGCTGCCAGGGGTTGGCAAACTGGCTTGTGAGCCACATGTGGCTCTTTGGGTATGTACATGTGGCTCTGAAGTAGAATTGAAAATGAAAATAAAACTATCATAGTTTCATTTATAAAATTTTTAAAGGATATTATTCACATAATGGTGATTTCATTTGTTTTATACGTCTCACAAAACTTCGAGGGACAGCATTGGCTCTTCTAGGGGTCGGCAAACTTTTGAGATGGAATGTACTCAAAGAGCCGCTTGTGGCTTGTGAGCTGCAGTTTGCTGACCCCTGATCTGGACCATCTTTCCCTGGATTTGTAGTGGTGGCGGTGGGCAAGGCATTGCTTTCTTGAACTCCCATTTTCAGTTAGTTTACTCTTGGTACAGTTGTAACTTGAGTGTCAAAGTTCTACCCTAGACTGGGCCTCCGTATAATGGCTCTTATTAATAGGATGAGGATTGTTTCTTGATTGTGTTTCTTGGAGGTGATGTTTCTTGATTTCGATATTAGTAGGGAATCTTAATTTTGTTTAGGGAAACGTGATTTAAAATTAGATTTTAGCTTTTAGCACATGTTCAGAGGATGATCTGTGTGTTCTGTCCCTCACTGATCTCATTTTGTAGTAATATTTATCTTTGTTATGGGTTCTTAACTTGGGATCCTTGAATGAGTGATCATGGGTCAGTTAAAAAATTTTTTTCTCACAGAGTTTTGGAAGGATACTTGAGAAGTAGTTAAATAGTGGTCAACTTGAAGTACAAAACCCTTTCAGGTGAGGAGGAGGGAAGGAGATTTTATACTTGATATACTTTATAGATTTCTGTATTGGTATGTTTTTGTTTTTTTTTAACCATAGGCATGTATTACTTTAAAAATAATACAGTAAGCATGCTGATAGTGAGTATTCCATAATTATATTTCGATTGACAAAAGATGGGTTATATACTAATGTGTGTATAGTTAGATACCTGTAAAGCAAGGCCTTATCAAATTGGGATACTTCTGAGCTTGACAGTCCTTCAGTGGGGATAGGAGTGAATGAAGTAGACATGTACCCCTGTGAGATCGTATTTCTTTGTATTTTAGGTGGTTTTGTGATAGTTATTATGCTTATTCTTCATTTTGATCTTCAGCATCTATATCATTGATGACTTTACTTTTGGGCCTGATTTGTCCCAGCCTGACAGTTGGGACCTAATTAAAAGCTATAATCTGGAAAGGTGGGAGTAATTCCTTATTTAGACAGTTTTAGGTTTCTTAGCCAATTTGTGGGCTGTTTGCCACTTTCTTCTACAAGCTTTTATTCTTTTTCTTACCCATTTCTTTTATTCTGTCTTCACTACATTGCCAAAACTGTTGGTATCATTCTGTTGTGAATGTATTCTCGTATTCTTTTTGTAGTTTTGTCTGTGGTAGTATTTTGTATGCATTACAATAAACAAAAGATACTGCTACTGAGTTTATTCTCAAGAAGAAGGCTGGGCTTTGTTATAGTTCAAAATATTATATAAAGATGTCTAATTCATTTTAATTTAGAGCAGTGGAAGAAACCCTTTCAAATAAAGGGTTGATTCCAGGCTATAGATGTATTACATTATGTTCATTAGAGCCTCCTCTTTTTATTAAAGATTTTATTGGGGAATTGGGGGAGGGGAACAGCGTTGGGGAATCGGGGAAGGGGAACAGACAAGTTGCTGTTCTTTTGTTCTTCAGTCTAGTAGTGGAGGACGCTGCTTCACTGGCCCAAGTTGGCACCATCATTGCGCTCTTCCCGGGTGAGGCAGATCAGTCGCCGGCTTCTGGACGGCCGCTCACTGCGGCTGCTGGCCGCTCACGTTGGCTGCTGGCTGCTGGCTACACATGGTAGCCCATGACAACCCACTGCAGCAGTGGCTGCAGCCTACGCTGTTGACTGATGGCAGCCCAGCTTCAGGTTGAGCTGTTGTTTAGCCTCTTAGCTATAGAGGGCAGGTGTCACTGGCCCTCATATGTGGGATCCGAACCAGGTCTCTCTGGCATCCCAAGCCAGTTCTTAACCAACGTGCCACTAGCCGGCCTGAGCCTCCTCTTGTTAAAAAACAGTTTATTAGGGAAAATTTCCAATATTTTCAAAAGCAGAGAAAAATCAACTAACCAACCAACCATCACTAATCATTACCCAGCTTCAACAATTTTCAACTCAGGACCAGTCTTTTTTCATTGATATCTTGCCCCTCACCCCCATTATTTTGATGGAAATATCACACATCAGTCACATCATTTAATCCATAGATATTTCAGTTTGTCCCTGATAAATAGCCACAATGTCCTTATTATACATAAAAATAACAATATTAAACATCCAAGGGCCTTGATTGATTTTTTTTTTCATATGGAAGTTAAGAAATAGTTGCTTGAGAAATGAGTAGTAAACATATTTAGCTCAATATATGTGAGTTTGTATTTTAATATTGTGGTAGGATTCTGCAGTAGAATATTACACGTGTGACACGAGAATTTTTCTTAACTTTATGAATCTTAGTTGCTTGAGTCTGTTTGGATAGTTTATATAATTAGGGAAAATTTGTTTTCAAGGTACAGTAGTTAAATGTTTTAGGTTTTTGAGTTTCAAGTATCAGAATGAGAACTAGAAGAACTTTTGATTTGATTGATTGATTTGTGAAATGGAACTACTGTGAGTGAGGGACTGTGCCCAGTCCTGGCAACAAGTAACACCTGGCCTCTGCTCATGTAATCTGGAGAGAGGGACAGACTGAGTGATCATATGATATAGTAAGTACAATAATTAAGGTATATGCAAAGTGCTATGAGCTCTTAAATGATGAAGCTATGAAAACATTTAAAAACTTTTGACTATGGATAGTTTAAACTATCCACAGAATTCCCAGCATTTTGGAACAGTTAATGTTGAGTGGAGAAATGTGTGAGGGAAACTGCACAAAGATGTAGCATTTCGTCTTGGTTATCAAACA
Organism: Hipposideros armiger; assembly: GCF_001890085.2. Taxonomy (NCBI): domain Eukaryota; kingdom Metazoa; phylum Chordata; class Mammalia; order Chiroptera; family Hipposideridae; genus Hipposideros; species Hipposideros armiger. The sequence goes on along the minus strand of NW_017731357.1, from coordinate 2,132,776 downwards.
TGAGTAAAAGTTTAGCAAGAGGAAAAAGGGTAGAGTTGGAAGTATGAAGTTAAATGGTGTTTGAGAAATTGTGAACATTCTAGTGTGGGTAGAGTGTAGGGTGTCTCAGTAGGATTGGGAGGAGGTAACTGAGCTTGTGAAGGCCCCATCACTGTAGGCCATAGGATGTTTTGGGGAGTCATTGAATTGAACTCGAATCAGGGCAAGTGACATGACCAGAAGTAGGTTTTGTGGGAATATTACTGGCTACTGTGAAAAGGATAAAGTGCAGGGGAAGGGAACCTAGTTGTGAAATACTGATGGATAAATAGCAATGCATGGATTTTAGAGTAGAATTCTGCTTCTGCCACTTAGTAGATGGTATAATCCTTGGGCAAATTATTTCATCTTTCAGAGGCTCAGTTTTCTCATCTGTAAAATTGAAGTGGTAGTAGATTTCTGGCAGGCTCTTGCATTTTATGTTAGGAAAAAGTATGTAAAGTGCCCGGCATTGGGCCTGGCATGGAAGGTGTTCAGTACAAAATATATGTTGTTATCATTTTGGAAAGAATAAGTTTAAAGGCTGTAGTTTAGGAATGAGGGGGGAGATGGAGGCAGATTTGAAATCAGGCTTTTTTTTTTCCCCCTTTTATAACATCTTACTGCTTTGGCTTTCTTTGTCTCTCTGACCACATCTCAGTCTCCTTTGCAAGGAGATTCTGTTCTAGGTCTTCTTTACTCACTCTGCTCCAACTTGCATGTATACTTGACCGCCACTTGATTACTTTATTTGGGTATCTTGAAAACACCTTAAACTGAACATATGCAAACTGAATTTATGATTGTCTTCGATGTTCCTTATCTTAGTAAATGGCAGCTACCACTACCCTTGTCAGAAACCTTGGTGTCATTCTTGACTCCTATTTTTCTTAACCTATCAAGTCCTAATTGTCACCGTATCTTGTCATTTCTGTATCTTAAATCTCAAATCTGTTTGTTTCACCTCTCCACCTCACTACCACCATCCTAATGGCAAACATGATCCTATCTTTGACTTTTGAAATACCTTCATGTAATTTTTTGAATAGGTATACTTGCACATAGTCCACAATTGAAAAGTTACATAAAGGATGTTGCATTGAAAAGAAAATCTCCCTCCCATACCATCTTCCAGTTATTTAGTTCTTATTCTCAGGCAGCTACTGATAAAAGGTTTATTGGGTAACTTCCTATTTCAACACACATACAAGCATACTGTGTTTTTTATATATATATATATATATATATATATATATATANTATATATATATATATATATGTTTTTACCAAACAAATGAGATCATACTGTATATAAATTGTTAAATTGCTTTGTTAATTTGACTGCTTGCCATATGAAAATATTAGTAGTTTTTATATTGAATTGTCTTGGGTTTGAGAGTTTTTCTCTGTCATTCAGGTAGTGAGATGTTGATGAGAGGGTTGGTTTGGGTGATTTTTAAGTTATTTCGATTTTGAGGTTCTATTACCCCTTTAATTCGTGGTATTTACACTAGAAATTCTTCAACATACAAAAGTCTTAATTGAAGATATGTTCACAGGTGTTTTCCTAAGGTATTAGTTGCTTAATTTTATATGCTGTGAAGTGTCATTTGGAATAATTGGCAGTTTTTGCATTCGTATTTTGGTTTTATTGGTGTGACTGATTATCAGACTACATGAGTTCTAATTTAATTCACTCCCTGAATGTTTATAGAAGTAGCCATAATGCATACTGCTTAAAATCTTGTATTTGCAGGAGTCATTCACCTTTTTGATTTATTCTTGGTTTTTATTATTGAAAAGGAAAAATTGGTAAATTTGCATTCTTGATGCATTGAAAATGGTACAGGGCATTGTATGTTATTAACTTATTTCATAGCAGAATATCTTTATTTTCATTAAAGATTGACTGGTATGGAGCTAGAACAATGGCACTTGACTTTTTTGGGGTCATTAGCTCTTTGAGAGGGTCATTGTAGCTGTGTACTATTTGGATATGGTTTCAGGGAGTGTATGGATCCTTTGAAGCCCAACTGTGGACGCCATTATTCTCAGTTAGTTTAGTTCACTTACTCTTGGGTAGAGGTGTTAATAATAGGAGTATGTTGTGGGGAGAAAGAAAAGCTTTAGACATATGACAGTTCTTAACCAACGTGCCACTAGCCAGCCCAAATTGCTTAATTCTTGTCCCCAGTTTCGCCATCTGTTAAGATGAAGGGCTGGGAATTGAAAGAGTTTCCAAAGTGACTAGCACTTTGAACTATAAAAGAATATGTTCATTTAAGATTTTGACCCAGAAGGAAGGCACAGTGGAAGTTTGTTTTAGACTGTAATTTTGTTTGCTTTCAGATGCAAACCTTCAAGACCAGAAACCAAATGAATGCAGGCACATAATGGAATTGAGAGTTGTATATTTTTGTTAACCTAGTATGATTAACCCTTCAGGTAGTCTTAGATTGCTTTGAAAGTTGGTCTTACTTATTAAAGGTTAGTGTTTTGACTTCTTCAAATTGATTCTTATAGTTGGGATTGTTATTTCTTAGGTCAGATCTGATGTTTCTAGTTCTAGAAGATGAGTATAATCACCGTGTATATCTGTTTTTTTGCTAGGAACTCATCATGACAGGGTTAAATGAATTCTCAGATGCGGGTTAATAAGAAATGTCACATTGAATAAATATATACTATTAGGTACTGGGCATTTGGGTGTTTAAAAGATGAGTAAGGCCCTTCATTTTCCTTGAGAGTAGCAAGAATCACTTGGCATTGGTTGGGGTACTTTCTGATCTCTTAAATATAAACTTCTGTTGTTGGATTTTGCTGTGTGTGTGTGTGTATTGTATGTATATATGTATGATTATACTTAAAAAGATAGATTTGGAGTTTGTAAGGTAGATTCGGGGTTAAGGGGAAACTTTTTGTAAAAGCGTTTTCAAATATGTTAGATAAAATGAAATGAGTCTTCTGTCATTGAAGTTCAAGTTTTCTCATTGACACTAATTGGCCAGGATGTTGTAGACAGCACTAAGATATCAAAGGATAACTTTTATTGTTAAGTTTATCTGTAAAGGTTATCCAACTCTAAAATAGTCATGATTTTATGAAAAGATGTAACTGTGTCCTGACTATCTGAAGGAAAAGCTGGAGTCCTTATTAATCTGATGTATTTTTTTTTTGTTTTTTGGTTTTTTTTTGGCTGTTGTTTTGTCTTGTTGGACTTGGTTGTTGTTACAGAAGTGGATATCACATGATAGATTGGATATCATGAATACATTTCTGTAAATGGAAGTCCTTTTCTATTGGCTTTTAAAAATTTGTCTTTATTTTGAGATAATTGTAGACACACATGCAGTTGTAAGAAATAATAAACCTAGTGTACTGTTTATCCAGTTTCTCCCAATGGTAGCATCTTACAAAACTATAGTACAATGTCACAACCAGGATATTGACATTGATAGAATCGAATACAGAACTGTTCCATCACAAGTATCTGTCTTGTTGCCCTTTTATGGCCATATCCACCTCTTCACCCCCTCACTTATTTGTAAACCTTGGCAACCACTAATCTGTTCTACATTTCTATAATTTTGTCATTTGAAGAATGTTATATAAATGGGGTCATGCAGTATACATGTCCTTTTGGGATTGCCTTTTTTCACTCAGGAGAAATCCATCCCTGGAGATGACTAATCTAAGTTGTATGTATCAGTAGTTTGTTCCTTTTTATTGCTGAGTAGTATTCCATGATATGGATATACCAGAGTTAGTTTAACCATTTACCCTTTGGAGTACATTTGAGTTATTCTAGTTACTGCCTTTTTTCACTCTTCAGAATTCCCTGGAGATTAATCCAAGTTGTATGTATTAATAGTTCACTCCTTCTTATTGCTGAGTTGTAGTCCATGGTATGGATGTACCATAGTTTCATTAACCATTTACGTGTTGAAGGACGTCTGAGTTATTTATAGTTTTTGGCTATTGCAAATAAAGCTGCTATGAACATTTGTGTACAGGTTGTCTTTGTGAACTTGTTTTCCCTGGGATAAATGCCCAAGAGTGTAATTGCTGATAGCTGTATGTTTACTTTTATAAAAAACAGCCAAACTGTTTTCTAGAGCAACTCTTATCATTTTACATTCCCATCAGGACTTCCTGCTAGTGTTGCAGTTTCGTTGCGTCCTTGCCAGAATTTGGTATTACTACTATTTTTGTTTTTGACATTCTCATAGGTGTGTAGTGATAGTTTATTGTTTTAATTTTCATTTCCCAATGGCTAATGATGTTGAACATTTATTATGGTCTTATTTTCCATCTGTATAGCTTTTTTGGTGAAATGTCTGTTCATGCTTTTTGGATTATTGATTTGAGAGCTTTTCTATGATGTAAAAATTTAGTGCTATACATTTACTTTTCAGCACTACTTTTGCTGTGTCCCAGTTATATGTTGTATTTTAATTTTCATTCAGTTCTGTGCATTTTTAAGTTTCCTTTGAGATTTCCTCTTTGATCCATGGATTATTTAGTAGTGTGTTGTTCAATTTCTAAGTATTTGGAGATTTTCCTGTTTTCATTCTGTTACTGATTTTTAGTTTTATTCTATTAGGACTAGGGAATTTACTCTGTATAATTTACATTCTTTTACATTTGTTGACATCTGTTTTATGAGCCAGAACATGGTCGATTTTGGTGACTGTGCCATGGATTCTTGAAAAGAAGGTATATTCTGCTGTTAGATAGAGTTATATTGAAAAAAAACACATTCTGCTGTTATTCGATGGAGTGTTATATATATGGCAATTAGATCCTGTTGGTTGGTTGATTGTGTTGTTCAGTTCTTCTGTATCTTTGCTGACTTTCTGTCTAGCGGTTCTATCAATTGCTGAGTGTGGTGTTGCCAAGTCTCCAGGTATAATTGTGGATTTGTCGATTTTTATAAATCTTAGTTTATCCTCCTTTTACTTTGAGGATCTGTCATTTGATGTGTACACATTTAGTATTGTCATATCTTCTGGTGGGTTGATCCTTTTAGCATTATGTAATTTCTCTCTTTGTCTTATTTTACTTGCTCTGAAGTCCCCTTATCAGAGTAATGCTTTAAAAAAAAATGTTTATGTGGTATGTCTTTTTCCATACTTTTGCTTTCAACCTACCTATAGCATGGTGTTTAAAATGATCTTTTTTTTGTGGACAGCATATTGTTAGATCATTTTTGAAAATTTACCCTTCCAATTTCTCTTATAATTGTTGTATTTAGACTATTTACACTTAGGGTAATTATTGATATGTTAGGGCTTCAGTCTGCTATTATTATTTTTCTGTTTCTCATCCCTCTGGTGTTCTTGTTTCTTACGTCCCTATGGGTTATCTGGATATATTTTTGGGATTCCATCTTGATATGTAGTGTTTTTAAGTATAAATTTGTATAAATTTCTTATTGGTTGCTCTAGGTATTACAGTATTCATATATAATTTATCACCACCATCTGCAGGTGTGGATGTTTTATTGCTTCTATTGAAGTGCAGAAATTTCACTTCCATTTAGGTCCTTTGTTCTCTACTTTTAAAATAAAATTTTCTTAAGTATTTTCTCTACATAACATTGAACACCACGTCAGATGGTGTAATAAATTTTGTTTCAACCAGGAAATATGATTTATGAAACTCAGTGTGTAGTATAATAGTCTATAATACTTGCCTCTAATACTTAACCATTCTAGTGTCCTTTTTTTTCCTTTTAGAAAGCCCAGTCTTCTTTCATTTCCTCTGTTTAGAGAACTTTTTAAGCCACTGTTTTAGGTAGGTTTGCTAGCAACAAATTCTTAGTTTTCTGAGATTGTCTTTATTTCCCTTCATTCCTGAAGGACATTTTTGCCATATATAGAATTCACAGCATATAGTTATTTTCTTTCAGTATGTGAAAAATGTTGTGCTATTTTCTTCTGTTCTCTGTGGTTTCAGATGAGAAATTTGCTGTCATTGGAATTGGTGTTCTTTTATAAGTAATGCATCATTTTTCTTTGGCTGCTTTCAAGATTTTTTTCTTTGTCTTTAATTTCAGAAGTCATTATGATGATTGAATTTAGCAGCTAAGAGCTAAAAGAAAGTTATTAAGATGTATCTTGGTGTGGATATCTTTAGTTTTATTTGAACTGAGGTTTACTCAACTTTTTCTATCCATGGGTCAATGTGTTTCACCAAATTTTAGGATTTTTCAGCCATTATTTTTTCACATATTTTAAAAATCCCACTCTCTTCTTCCGGGACTCTGTTAAGAACCTAGCTCTTTTGTTTTTGTCTCATAGGTCAGTGAGGCTCTGTCAGTTTTCCTTTGTTTTTCCTCCTGCTTATTTTCTTGTTTAGGTTGGTTAAAGTCTATTGATTTGTTTACTTACTCCATTGTCTATCATTTCCATTCTACTGTTGAGCCTATCCAGAGAGGTTTTATGTTGATATTTTTATTTATTTTTTTAAAAGATTTTATTGGGGAGTAAGGGGAGGGAACAGTGTTGGGGAATCGGGGAAGGGGAACAGACAAGTTGCTGTCCCTTGGTTCCTCAGTCTAGTTGTGCAGGACATCGCCCCACTGACCCATGTTGGCACTGTGATCATTGTGCTCTTCCTGGCTGAGGCAGATCGGTCGCCGGCCATTGGATGGCAGCCCACTGCAGCTCCACTGTAGCCCACGCGGTCGCCTGTGACCCACGGCAGCCCAACTCCAGGTCGAGCTGTTGTTCACCATCCTAGCTGTAGAGGGCGCAGCGTCACTGGCCCATGTGGGATCCGAACCTGCGGCCCTGCTGCTCAGAGCTTGCGCTCCCAAGCCAGCTCCCAACCAACGAGCCACTGGGCCGGCCCCGTGGTTATTTTATTTTTAGTCTTATAATTTCCACTTGGTTCTTTTAAACTTTGCTGAAATTTTCCATTTTTTACCCCATTTGTTTCAGAGGAGCTGTAGTTGCTTGTTGAAGCATTTTATGTTGACTACTTTAAAATCTTTGTCAGATATTTCATTAAAATCCTGGTTCATCTCAGTGTTGCATATGTTGATTGTTTTTTCTCATTCACATTGTACTTTTCTGGCTTTTGGTATGGTGAGTGATTTTTTTTTTCAATCTTTATCTTTATTTTATTTTATTTTATTAGTTTGAGGTGTAAAAAGCAACGTAATAGTTAGACATTTAAACCCCTCATAAAGTGATAATCCACCCGCCAAACTACTACCCATCTGACATCTTATATAGCTGTTATAGTACCATTGACTATCTTTCCTATGTTGTACTCCACATCCCGTGACTATATATACCTATATATTTAGTTATAGTTGACGTTCAATATTATCCTACTTCAGCTTCAAATGTATAGCGCATTGGTCAGGCATCTACATGGTCTGTGACGCGATGCCCCTAAGTCCAGTGCCCATCTGGCACATTACATGATCTTTACAGCATTGTTGATTATATTCCCTATACTGTATTAACTACCAATTTGTATTTGTTAGTACCTTCACCTTTTTCACCCTGCCCCCAACCCCATTCCCATCTATCACCCTGATAGATCTAGTACCTATCTGGCACCATACCTAGTTATTATAATATTATTGACTATATTCCTTATGCTGTACTCTGTATCCCCATGACTGCTGTATAACAACCAATTTTTACTTCTTAATCCCTTCCCCTTCCACCCATCCTTAACCTCCCCTCCCATCTTAAAGAAGTCCCTCTAAGATTCCTCTTAATAATGGCTTGGTGGTGATGAACTCCTTCAGCTTTTTCTTGTCTGGGAAGCTCCTTATCTGCCCTGCAATTCTAAATGACAGCCTTGCTGGGTAGAGCAATCTTGGTTGTATGTCATTGCTTTTCATCACCTGGAATATTTCCTGCTACTCCCCTCTTGCCTGCAAAGTTACTGATGAGAAATCACCTGACAGTCTTATGGGGGCTCCCTTGTAGGTAACTAACTGCTTTTCTCTTGCTGTCTTTAAGATTCTCTTTTTGTCTTTAACCTTTGGCATTTTAATTATGATGTGTCTTGGTGTTTGTTGGCTTCTTTGGGTTTATCTTGTTTGGGACTCTCTGTGCTTCCTGGACTTGTATGTCTATTGCCTTCACCAGGTTAGGGAAGTTTTCTGTCATTATTTTTTCAAATAGGTTTTCAATTCTTTGCTCTCTCTCTTCTCCTGGTACCCCTATAATGTGAATGTTGGTACGCTTGTCCTGGAGGCTCCTTAAACTCTCCTCAATTTTTTGTATTCTTTTTTCTTTTTGCTGTTTTGGCTGGGTGTTTTCTGCTGTCTTATCTTTGGCGTCACTGGTTGGATCCTCTGCTTCATCTAATTTACTGTTGATTCTCTGTCCACGCCCAGTCCCTTTAAGAGGAGTGCCTGGGAGTGCAGCTTCACTCAGTCTCAGTCACAATCTCCATTGGTTTTCACAACCAGAAATTATGGGGACTTCTCTCCCCAGCTCTGGAACCCTGGGCTGGGGTGGGGCTGGGATCTCTTGCTCCTGTAGGTACCCCCACAGCTGAAATAGCCCTCCCGATCTTTAATGGTCACATGTGGGTGTGGGACCCACCTGTTCCGTGTCTCTGACCTTCTTACCAGTCTGGAGGTGGCTTCTTCTGCAAGTCCTTAGTTGAAAGGATTCAATTCAGCTTGATTTTAGGCGATTCTCAATAATGGTTGTTTTGTAGATTAGTTGTAATTTTGATGTGGTTGTGAGAGAAGGCAAACACAACGTTTACCTACCGTGCCATCTTGGTTGTCTCCCTGGTGAGTGATTTTTGGTTGTACCTTGGACATTGTGGATATCATGTTATGAGAATTCCGTATCCCATTATTTCTTTTTTATAGTAGGTAGTCTTGTTGAGGTGTAGTGCAAAGGCTGGGTGGGCACATGTTTAGCTTCTTACTAGGCCCTGTTGACAGCCACCTAGACAAAAGTAGGGCACTGGGTCATACTGTCTTGATCGATGGGATGCAAGTTCAGCTCCCCTCTTGTCCTCACTGGCAAAAGTTAAGCACCTAAGTTCACACCACTGTGCTGCCTCTGAGTGGGGGTTGTAAGATCAGCTTCCTGATGGGTCTTGCTTTCCCAACAAGAGAGAAGTGGAGGGCTAACTCACACTACTCTGATCCCTACTTTGGGCTGCTTCCCTTGAGTTGATGTCAGGTGTGGGGTGGTGGAATCCCGGCTCCTCTGGGTACCACTGACTCGAATGAATGACTGAATTAGATTGTCAGCTATTCATCTATTGGGTTGTCGGAAAAGTCATGACGTATTTTGTTTATGTTTTTCAAAGGTCATTTATTTATATAAAGAACAAAGATCAATCAATGATATATTGCCCATTTTGTTCGATAACCTTTTGCCATCTTTCAGTGAGCTTCATAATTCCTCGTTCATAGAAAGACCTGTCTTTATCGGTGAAAAACTGAACAAGGTGCTGATTTACAGCCTCATCTGAATTGAGCGTTATACCACGCAAGGAGTTTGAAGAGTGTGAAACAACTGGAAGTCTGATGGTGCAAGGTCAGGCGAGTATGGTGTGTGTGGCAACACATCCCATCCAAGCTCCAATTATTTTTGACGGGTGGTCAAACTTGTATGTGGTCTCGCATTGTCACGATGGAACACAACTCCTTTACAATTAACACGCTCTGGACGTTTCTGGATGATGGATTCATTCAAGCTGTCCAGTTGCCGACAGTACATGTTCAAATTGATTGTTTGGTTCCTTGGTAGGAGCTCGGAAAACACAACACCTTTAAAATCCCACCACACTGAGAGCATAACCTTCCTCTGATGAATGTCTGCTTTCGATGTCCTTTGAGGTGAATCATCACGTCGGGACCATATTGTTGTAAACAATCTACTTCTCATCACCAGTTACCAGTCGCTTCAAAAAAGGATAGTTTTCCTCATGTTTAATGAGTATATCGCAGATGTTTATATGCGCCGTCAAATGAACTTCTTTGAGTTCATGCGGAACCCAAATATTGAGCTTGCTTATGTATCCCAGCTTCTTCAGGTGGTCGTGAATGCTTGAATGATGGATATTCAATCTTTTTGCAATCTCTCGTGTTGTGTAACATGGGTTTGACGTAATGCCTTTATTTTGTCGTTATCAACCTTGGTGGGCCTCCCTGACCGAGGAGCGTCGTTGAGATCAAAATCACCAGCACAGAATTTTGTAAACCATCGTTGGCACTGATGTTCTTGTCGAGCATTGTCACTGTAAACTTTATGCAACTTTTCACAAGCTTGACGCGTGTTCTTCCCCTTAACGGAAGTAAAACAGTAAAATATGGAGAAAATGCACAGTTTGGTCTTCCGTCTTCAACTTGTAAAATCTACAAAACTCAACCAAATCGCTCAATTTTTTTTTTTAGAATGAAGCTAGAACTGTCAACTGTCAAAGGACACAGCAATAACTTAGATGTGAATGACTGTAGTACTTCCAAAAGTGAACTAGCGCCATCTGTTGCAAAAATGCATCATGACTTTTCGGATAACCCAATAGCTTGGCTTTATTCACTTTCACTACTGGGTGAATGTGATGGTTCAACTCCCACAGCCCCATTGATACTAAGGAATGATGTGGAATGCTTACTGGCTCCAACTCACACCACCTTGTTCAGTCTTGCTGATGCCCGTTGCAGGTTCAGCTCCTCACTGGTTCCTGCTACACCAGGCCTGTGTGTGTTTTAACATGTAGTTGTAACAAATCCTGCCTCACACAACTTTGTTAAGTCTTTGCTGCTGGGTGATGGATGGTAGAGGCCCAGCTTGCCTTTGACTACCTTAAATGGGTGAATCTGAACACCATTTGCTTCCACTGGGCATAGGGTATGGAAGAGCAGCTCCTCTTTCAGCCTCATCACTAACTCCTGCTGAGTATTTGAGCACGCCCCTGCTTCTGCAGGGCCTGGAAGATCAGCTTCCTACTCAGCCTCATCCATACTATCCTGGCAGAGGAACTGGAGCACCTCCGGGTGGGGGCTAGAAGATCAACTGCCTGTTTTGTCCTGCCAACACTACTCTGATAGGGGACTCGGATCGACACTACCTGCTGTCTACTCTGGCTGAGAGGAAGAGGGTATGAAAGATTAACTGCATACTTTGCCCTACTGAAACTGGAGGGTTCACTTGCATGTTTTGCACAGTACAGATTTTCCATTCATGTTTGGTGAGTGTTGCTAAAAAGGTTTCTGCTGGTGAGCTACCCTTTTCCTAGTCCTTTGGCTAGGAGGAAAAGGCTTTTCTTGGAGCTTTCTTTCCTGCATGACTGTTGGTGATACTGGATTGGGATCTTCTGAAGCAGCACCCTGTTATGGAAATACGGGAGAAAATAAGAAAACCCCGGGGAACTCACTGCCTTGTCATTCCTCAAGTCCTGGTGTCTTTAGGAAGTCTGCTGCCTTTTTTCCTACCTTCTAGATGCTTCTATGCTCATTTGTTGTATTATGTCCAGGATTTTTTAGTTGTTGGAGGGAGAACCTGGGAGGATTGAAGCTACTCCATTTTGGTGGAACTGGAAGTCTTCCATTGACTTTTATAGTAATTCAAGTTTGAATTATAAAGTTTTACCGAAAGATGTTATGTCATGGGAAAGAAATAAGCCTTAAAAAAATCAAATATGTAGGAAAATCTTAACGTTGACAATATCATCACAACAGGATCCTCATTACAAAGCTATTTCCTTATATCAGGGCTTGACCCATAGCTGTATTGTTTTGGGGACAGGTTTTAATATAACTACAGTATTTACTTTTGAACGTCAAATGCTTCCTGTCATATTCTTTAAAGGAAGTACATATTTACGTATACAAAGCGAAACTGAAAGGTACACTGGGTTATACTACAATGTCACTGTTTTGGTTTGCCATCAAATAGCATTTACTCTTCAGTTTCCCATGCCAAATATACCAATGCAACAGAACATTCTACTCCTTTTGCCATATTAAGGTCAGCAAAAAAACCAAAATCCCTTCCCCAAATTCTTAAAACACTTAAAATAGACAAAGTGATTTAGAAGTTTTTAGGAGGAAGAGGAGAAGTACGTACAGATGTTTCCTTATGAATTTCAAATGAATAGGCAAGTGAAAGCTTACTAGGAAGGAGACATCAGTCCACCTTAGGCAGAGGATAACTAATTTCAGCAATGTACACATTACAAAATTCTACAATTGTAAAATGAGGGGGCTTTTATAATTCATTCCAGCTCTAAAATTCTATGATTTTTGTCCTTTTTGTTCTTTCGAACTTGTTGGGAGTGCAATTTGTAGAAACTGAAACTTGATTTTTTTAAAAAAAACTTGGAATAAAGATGGTTAACCCTTTAATATGAGTTTCTCGTAAGTTTAGTTATTCTGTTTAAGAAATGAATTGATTTATATTTCTGTGTAATATGCTAATTGTAATGTTGAATGGTAAATACAGTATATCCTTTGATCCATTTAGTTATTTTGGATTATTTTGTTTAATTTTCATATATTTGTGAATTTCTCAGACTTTTTCTAATTTCGTTCCATTTTTGTTGGAGAGCATAGCTGTTACAATTTTAATCCTCTTAAATTTATGGAGACTTGCTTCATGGTTTATCCTGGAGAATGTTCAGTGTATACTTGAATAGAATGTATATTCTGCTGTTGTGGGGAGGGGAGTGTTCTATAGATGGCTTTTCAGTCTTGTTAATAGTATAGTGTTCATCTTCTGTTTCCTTGTTGATCTGCCGTATATTGATTACTGAAAATGGAGTATTGCAGTCTCCAGCTATTATTGTTGAATTGTCTATTTGTCTTCATCTTTTGTTTCAGGTTTTTTTCAGTTTCTTTATGTGCATATTTGTTTTTAATTGTATCTTATTGATGAATTGTCTCTCTTGTCATTATAGTATGTTCTTTGTCTCTAGTAACAATATTTGTCTCAAAATATATTTTGTCTGATAATAGTATAGTCATTCCAGCTCTATTTTGGTTACAGTTTGTATGGTACATATTTTTTACATCCTTTTAGTTTTATCATGCATTTTGTTTTTTTTTAAAGATTTTATTGGGGAATTGGGGGAGGGTAACAGCGCTGGGGAATCGGGGAAGGGGAACAGACAAGCCGCTGTCTCTTTGTTCCTCAGCCCAGTCGCGGAGGATGTTGCCTCACTGGCCCATGTTGGTATTATCATTGTGCTCTTCCTGGGTGAGGCAGTCGCTCGCCGGCCATTGGACGGCCGCTTAACGGTGGCTCACGGCAGATACCTGCTGCTTATGCCGTCGCCGGTGACTCACGGCAGCCCAGCTCCAGGTTGAGCTGTTGTTCACCATCTTAGCTGTAGAGGGCGCAGTGTCACTGGCCCTCATGTGGGATTCGAGCCGGGGCCCTGCTTCTAAGAGCTGGCGCTCCCAAGCTAACTCTCAACCAACGCGCCACTTGGCGGGCCCCTAGTTTTATCTTATTTTTGTCTTTGAATCTGAAGTGTCCTTTTTAGAAATCATATATTGGGTTGTTGGAAAAGTCATAATGTATTTTTTCTGTTTTTCGTTGCAAAAATGCGTAATGACTTTTCTGACAACCCAATAGTTGGATCATGCTTTTTTATCCATCCTGCCAGTCTCTGCCTTTTAATTGTAAGTGTTTAATTCACTTGCATTTTATATGATTACATATAAGGCAGGATTTACATCTACCATTTTGCTGTTTGTCTTCTATATGTCTTGTTATTTTTAATCTCTGTCCTGCCATTTCTACCTTTTTTGTGTGTGTTAGATATTTTCCAACCCTTTTCATTAATTGATATATTAATTTTTTAGTGGTTGCCCTGGGAATTTGCAAGCAGTTCTGATTAATATCTACTTAATTTCAGTAATATACAAAGATTTTGCTGCTATGTAGCTCTGTTCCCTCCCTCTTCGTTTGTGTTGTTATTGCCATATGTTGCATCTTTATACATTGTGTTCCCATCAACACAGATACATAATTATTGATTTATTGTCTTTTAAATCATGTAGGAGAAAACAAATTTAACAAATCTAAAAAAGCATTTATACTTTTTATACTTACCTGGGTAAGTTCTCTTTACTGGTACTCTTTTTTTTTTTTTTTCTTGTGGATTTGAATTATGGCTAATGTTCTTTAATTTCCACATGAATGACTGCCTTTTGTGTTACTTGCAGTGCAGGCCTGCTAATGACAAATTTAGTTTTTATTTATCTGGTAATATCTTAATGTTTCCTTCATATTTATGGGTAGTCTTACTGGATATAGAATTCCTGGTTGACTGCCTTTTTCTTTCAACACGTTTAACATACCATCCCATTGCCTTCTGGCCTCCATGGTAACTGAAGAAGAAATCAGGTATTATCTTATTGAAGATTCCTTGTACGTGACGAGTCAATTCTTTCTTTGTTGCTTGTAAAATTCTCTTTTTCGTTTGACAGTTTGACTATAATGCCTCTCAATATGGACCTGTTGGAGATTAATCTATTTGGAGTTCATTGAGCTTTTTGGATGTGAAACTAATTATTATTATTATTATAAATTATTATTAAATTTGGAAAGTTTTCAGCCATTTTTCCTGTAAATGTTCTTTCTTTCCTCAACTTTCTTTCTCTAACTGCTGTTATGCATGTTTTGGTACATTTCATGATATCCCACAGGTCTCTGAGTCTCTGTTCATTTTTCTTCCTTTTTTCTTTTTTCTTGACTGGGTAATCGCAATTGATCTATTCTCAAGTTCATTGATTTTTTTTCTGCCCGCTCAAATATGCTGCTGAGCCCTTCTAGTGAATTTTTGAATTCAGTTATTGTACTGTCTATGTGGTCTTTATATATATATATATGTAATTTCTGTTTATTGCTATAGCCCGCTCTCCATATTTGCAGGTTTAGGTTTCACATCCAGGGATGGAAAATATTTTTTTAAATACTATGTTGTTGCTGATGTGTGTAGCATGTGTACTGAACATGTACATTTTTTTATTAGTTCCTAAGCAATACAATATAACAACTGTTAAATAGCATTTACATTGTATTAGGTAGTGTAAGTAACCTAGAGATGATTTAATGTATATGGGAGGATGTGTGTAGGTTATATGCAGATAGAATATAAAATTGGGGTCTTGAGCATCCTTGAATGGGGAAGGTTTCTGGAACCAATCCCTTGCAGATCCTGAGGGATGATTGTATTCTTATTTTTTGATAGTGTTCTTATTCTTTGCTTTAGTTTGTTATACATGGCTTCCTTTAGTTCTTTGAACATTTATAATAGGTCGTTTAGAGTCTTTATCTACCGAGTTTCCCCGAAAATAAGACCTAACTGGAAAATAAGCCCTAACATGATTTTCAGGGTGCTCGTAATGTAAGCCCTATCCCAAAATAAGCCCCAGTTAAGATCGTCAGCCAGACATGACTGTATTTGAATAAATGTAGATTTTTGTACATGAATAAATGAATAAAATGCCGTCTTTTGGAGCAAAATTTGATAAGACCTGGTCTTATTTTCAGGGAAACACGGTAAGTAGGCTTATCATTTGGGCTTCCTCTGGGACAGTTTGTGTTGATTGCTTTTTTGTTCTGTGACCATACTTTTTTGTTTCTTTGCATATCTCTAAAATTTGGTTGAAAACGGAACATTTTAATAAAATGTAGTAAAATGGGAAGTAAAATGTTCCCGTCTGCAGCATTAGTTTTTGTTATTATTTGTTGTAGTAGTTGTTTCTTTGTTTATAGTGACTTTTCTGAACTAATTTTGTAGAGTGTATTCTTTGTCCTGTATTGGCACTGAAATCTCTTTATCTTAGTGTCTAGCTAACCACTAGACAAAGATTTCCTTAACTGCCTGGAAGCAATACGTCTCCCAGTCTTTGCTAAGGGTGCTCTGTGTGCAGGCAGTTGACAGTTCTGCCACAGCTTTCACTTTCATAATTGTGTGTATGTGTTATGGTCAGACAGAGCCTAGGAACTTCTCACGTCCTTCCTGGGTATGTGCATAGCCTACATCTCCTCTTGGCCTTCTTAGTTCTTAGGTTTTTTATATTTCTTTGGAGCTTTTCAAAGCTTTTATTGACATCTCCTTACCCTACTTTTTTTCCTTTTAAGGTTTTTGGTTATTCTATTGTTTGCCCCATTTGTTAGCCTCTGCTTCAGCAAGCTGTGAAGTTAAACAATTTTCTGACATTGTTTTTGACAAATGCTCTGGAATAAAAGCTTTTTGACTGCGCAAGCTCCAAATCAGGTCAAAAAACAGATAGCTTTGCAAGTGGGGGTCTTCCAGGGAACCATCAGACAGGTAAAATAATTAAGAGTTTTCTGGGAATGAGGCTTTGAAGGAGCTTCAGCCTCTTCTGCTGGCTTTTCAGGTTGTTGGTTTGTACTGCAAATCCATGTTGTTAGTTTTCACGTCTACTTACTGTAGAGTTGGCTGGGGAGGCTGGGACTACGGCAATTTGAAAAACCACAAAACTCTGTTTTTAACCACTATTTAGCCATTTTTCTTGAGCAAACCCTTTCTAAATTGCTGGAAGCTTTTTGGTTTCTAAAGCTATTAAATCGATTATGAAATATTTGCCAATATTTTCTCACTGGAGAAGACTTGTTGGAGGTCCTTATTCTCCACTGTTTTCACTGATGTCACTCTGAGTTCTTTTTTAAAGGTAAAAATATGATTTCATGCAGTTCTTTCAGTTCATATTCAAAATGACTGTTTTGCCATTGATTTTTAAATCTTTTATGCTGAAAATTTTGGTTTTCAAAGACAGCATAATTACTCCATTGCTTTATCATACACTACATGCATTAATGGTGTTAGAATAACAATACTAACGCTATCATGAACTACATGGTTACTCTTTGTAGCTTGAGGATTTCTTGTAGTTCTTGTTCTTAGGATATATTCCACTGGGAGTGTTTGGCCAAATTACTGTTTTAAAATTCCTTGAAATAATTATTCCCTTTCTAGTTATGTTATCCACTGGCTGTATAGTAAGGCTTATTTGTTTCATTTTGCTTTTGGCTTTTTACTGATTGCTTTTTTTTAACTTGTAATTTTTTTTACAAAGTAACATTTAAAATATTTACATGGTTGTAAAATACTTATATTGTTCAAAAATCAAATCTGCCATCATATTCCTTCCCTGGCCATTTTTAAATTCTAAGTTTATTACTTTTTGTTTTAAAAATTAGAGACAAATACATACATGCACACACGTCTGTATCTGTACTGTGGCTGTAATTTTTTTTTAATCTGCCTTTTGCTTTGCTTGGGTATTGTAGTACTCTAATACTTCTAGATTTTGGTCTGTTCAGAGAATTATTCTCTGTATTCCCCTCTGATAATTTTGTACTCAAAACCTTTGATTTCTTCTCATTGACTGGAGTGACATTTGATGTCCTTCAACATTTGGGCCCCCATAAAATTTTTAATCTCATTCTCTATACTTCCTCTCCATTTTTTATTTATCACATTTTTATTTCAAGATTGTCTTCAAATGGCTCCCTCTTCCTTTTCATGACGTTTTCCCTTATTTTGTAGAGGTAGAATCAATTGCTCTTTGTGCTCCCAGAATATTTTTTCTTTTTAAATGTAATTCATTCTTTTTTTGTTAATGGCAGCTTTATTGATATCATTTGCATAAAGTATGGCTTTCTGGTATACTTTCAAGTTAAAGAATACTTCCATACCCCAAAAGCACCCCTTTCCCATTCCTTTAGTTCTTTCTTTTGGTATTTATTACCACTTTTCATATTGGTCTTTATTTTTTTTTTGAAATTTTAGACATTTTTCTATAGTGGGAGATAACCTCCCACCGATACCTGCTTTATTTGCCTGCATATATTCCTTCTCTGCAGTGTTATGTTTTTGGATTAAATCAGTATTTAGATTATGAAGCCCATATAAACAAGTACTGTTCACTATGATTACTTTTCCTTTTATTGTAGAAAGGTTGCTTTTTGTTTGTTTTTCCCCTTAAAGAAGTTAATTGGCTCTGTTGTTATTTGAGTTTTCTATGTCCCTGTCACGTATGTAGTGCCAGTATGGTCAAACACACCAGGTTTCTGTATTTGTTGTTAAAAATTAGCCATATTCTTCAAAGATTGCTGTGACTGTGCAGGCCACTAGGCCTGTTGGACAACTGGCATGCTAGGGCTGCAAAAAGCATAAACTTAATAGCTTGTGCTTTGGTAGCCAAAATGGGGAAGTGGACTATGTGGCCATTCCTCACCCTGATCTATTCTTGCTGTTTCTGTTTCTATCCAGCATCTCTAGAGTTAAATGTTTGGGCTTTAGTTGGTAAGGGGAGGAGATAATAAAGGTGGGACAGTTCCTGGCAGCCTGGTCTGGTGGAGCAGATCTAGAGGTTTAACTGTGATAGTTCTTGTTCGTTTTTTAAATAACCCCCCTCTTTTCAACCCCTGCCAACATTAGACCTTTCTAGGATTCTGATGCTTGAACTGGCTTCTGACTTAAGACACTGGTGTTTCATCTGCTTTTTGTCTTTCAGAATTTTACTCAACCTGCTTTGCATATTCTTTCCCTTTCTGGTCTGGTTGTCTTACTCTATAACAAACTACACTAAAACCGCCATCTTGTTAGGTTCACAGGATCTGTATGTCAGGAATTTGCAAAGAGTACTGCAGGGATGTGTGTGTGTGTGTGTGTGTGTGTGTGTGTGTGCGCGTGCTCCATATGTTTGGGTCCTCAGCTGTGATGACTCATGGCAGAGGGACTCAAACAGCTGGGGCTGCAGGATCTACTTCCAAGATGGCTTCTGCTTCAAATGTGTGGCACTTTGGCAGGGATGGCTAGAAGGCTGGGCTCAGCTGCAGCTGTCAGCCCAAGGGCTTACATGTGGCCCTCCCAGCACGGTTGCTTTAGGGTAGTTGGACGTGGCAACTCAGAGATTCAGGAGTTAGTATTTAAGAGGATGATGTGGAAGCTGCGTATCTTTTTATGGCCTTTCCTCCGAAGTCACTGGGTGCCATTTCTGCCAAATCTATTGGTCAAAACAGTTACAAGCCTCAACCAGATTCTAGAGAAGGGGACAGGAACTCCATCTCTGGTAGGGGAGTGGCAAGATCACACTACAGAAAAGCATGTGAAATTGGGATATTGTTGTGGTCAGTGTTGGAAAGTACAATCTGCCACACTTCTGTTTGTTCTTAAGGATGGCTGTCTTTCATTCACTCCTATTTTAGAAGTGTTGGGAAGGGAGCATAGGCTAAACTCAGCTGTTAAAATTGTCTTATTTAACTAGAAGTCCCGTATATGGTTTTTGTTTTTAAGTAAATTGTTTCATTGAAGTGTAACAGGACACAATCGAGTTCATACGTAAGTGTGCTAGCAGTTAAGTGAATTATCACAAAGTGAACACATTTTGTAAATGCCACCCTAAATCAGGAAATGGAACAGAACTCCTAAAGCACCTCATGCCCATTCCCAGAGGTTACCTCTACCCTCCTCCCCGAAGGTAACCACGATACTGACTTGTGTTATCATAGATTAGTTTTCCTTATTTTTGAATTTTACATAATGGAACCATATAATATTTACTCTGGTGTCTGGTTGCTTTTGCTCAACAACACATTTGAGATTCATCCATGTATAGTAGGCACTACATCATTCAATTTTATTGCTGAATAATATTCCAACATAAAAATGTATGAATTTACTTATTCATTTTGCTGCTGATGTTTCCTATAATGGTTAAAACTCTCTATGGATCTTTGTTCTCATTTATGTTTATTTGCATGGTTGTCCCTTTAATAGCTTTCATCTAATAGCTTTTCTTTACCTTTGCTTCCACCCTTGAATTCCCCTCCTCTCTCCGTGATTATTATTTTTATTATATCATCTCCACAGTCTGAAGGACCTTTATCCACCATTCTCAAATTTCTGGGATGTACTGTGAAACAAGAAATAAGCCTAAAGGGAAAGGTCTCTCAGCCAAAACATGTCTCATAGTCCAAGTACTGAGTTGATGCATTTTTATTTCAGACACTAGTCTAATAAGGGTGGCTGCTTATTTGCTTTTCCTGTCCTACAGAAGATTAGAAGATGTGAATTAGGGGAGAAGCTGCCAGGTGCTAGCCTGCTTATGTCAGATAGTGTAGTAGTAGAATCAGGTGACTGTGTAAAAAGAATAAAGGAGATAGAAGCATACCAATTTGAGGCTTAGTTTAGGATTGAATTCCTAATGGTCTTATTTTATTAAAATAGCACAGTAAAATAACCATTTTTTCCCCTTAGTGGTTGGTTAAATTGGTTATTGGTTTAACTTAACCAAACAAACAGTTCAATTGTGTTCTTTATACTCTTGTATAAGAAGATGGGGAAGTCTAGAAGAAATAGTGTGTATTCATAATAGCTTAAAAAGTAGCTATTGCGGAAGCTTTCATTTGTCATTAAATCTGTCCAAATGGACTATTTCACTCTAATATGACATAGGAATGAAGGTTACTTTTATTTTTTGGACAAACCTTTAGAACAGTGTTTATCAGAATCTTTCCCCCCCCCCATCATAATAATGGGAAGAAACGTGTTTTACATTGTGATCCACTATGCAACACATTTTTTTTATAAGTGGAAAATTTCTTTCCATAAAACAATAGTTTGGAAAAATACTGCTTCACAATGCTTTAGGTTCACTATTCAGTTAGAATTGTCTAGAATTGTGTATCAGTGGAGTTTAAGGAGTTACTGAACAATGAGGGCTGAGGAAGACATTGTGGAAAGGGCTGTTCAGAAGAATATTTACTAGGTCCAAAAGCTCTGTGACGAGAGAAACAGCTTCTTATTGTCCTTTTAAAATAGGTACTAAAATTTCAAGAGCAGTTTTCTTTCCTAATAGCGTTTGTTTGTCTACCTCTGATTGTTACCCTGTCTCCCCACCCCTACATATTGTAACATTTCTACTTCTTGGAGGTGAATTAATACCTGATTGTGGTTAAGAATAAGTATACCACTATCTCACCCAAACTTTGTAACATTACCTGCTCTCATTTTTTAAAGTAAGCCTTTTAACACCTCTGAGCTTTAATTTCCTCATCTGTAAAATAGGGATGAAAATACTTACCTTTTAGGTTTGTGTGAATTGAATGAGGTAATGCATGTTAAGTGCACAGCATTTAGAAATCAGTCCTTAATAATTAACAACCCTAATCTGCTTGGTGAACAAGAATAGGATATGTTAGAATAATGTCTGGCATATGTTAATACAGAAGTTCTTTGTGTTCCAGATAAGTTTTATTTATTTTTTAAAAATTTTTTTAGTGGCTGATGAGGGAGAGATTCCAGAAAGAGTACTGGGTCAAAAGTAAATCCTGTGAAAGGTGTTACTGGGGGAATAGAACTAAAGGAGTAGGTAGTACTTCTGATGCAAATTGTGAGCGCTAGATATACTTTGAGACGTTTCTTTTTCTTAACTTTCCCCACCCGCAGATTTTGACACTCACTTGCTGTGAGACCCAAAAGAGATTAACCACTAAGGAAAGTGCCAAGGTTTGTGATTTACTTTTAGAACAGGATCAGACATAATTCAGGGTTTTCCATATAACATTACTTCTTCAGTTGTTTGCCTTTGGTATGCTGTCTTGAGTATTTGGAAAAAGCGAGTAGCATTAGTAAAGCTAGCCTGGAATCCAGCATAATACTGAATACTTGGAGAGTATGGAGTGACAGCATACTGTGGCCAAAAGAGTCGTAGAGCTACTGTTTTACACTTTCTTCTTGGGTTAATTTTTGAGCCATAGTAGTAAACCTAGTTAAGAGGTCTCTGTTCTACTACATGCTTTGTCAACATAAACATCTGCAGCTTGCCAGGCTTTTCTGGAAACTAGACAACATTTTAATTTAGTGTATGCTTCCTAGGCACTGAACCTGCTAGCCCTGAGTTCTTCTCTTGCTATGAGTCATCTGCTCAGTATAAACATTCTGAGCATGGTGGTGATATGGTGGGTACATTAAAAAAATGGTTATTTACCTTAACCGTCTCTTTTATATTGCTGGTCATGAGTTTATGTTGCCGCTTCTCTTTAAATAAACAACAGGAAAAGGCAGAAACTGTAGTTTTGGAAAATGTTAGCATTGTAGCTAAAGAATGATATGCCTCTGTTCCAGTGCAAGAAAAAGTGATTTTTGTCTAATTCTGATACCCAGCCCAGTTGCTTGTGTTCATCACCCTCTGGTATTCTGCATTGCTGTTGGAGATAAGAAATGTTGTCTGCTATCATGAAAACACATTTTTTTCCTAGCAGTTAAGGTACAGCTGATCTGTATTGTAATATTTTTGATCCCTCTCCTCCCAGATAAAGGGCTGGTGAATTTTTCATAAACATATATTTAATGTTCATTGTGGACCAGGCAGACTAGAAACTGTCCTGTTTGGGGAGCAACGCTTGTGCCCCTATGACTATACCGTGGTGAGCACTATAATACAGGTACTGTAAATTGAATATGGGTTTCCGTAGTAATGTTTGAGGGGAGAAAATAAGAGACAAAGTACTACTATCAATTCACTTATGAACACTGCATTTTCTTTTTGAATTAAATTTCCTCCAATCCTTTGGCTGCCTTTACACATATGTTAAAAAACAAGGATGAAAAATGCAATTTTTCTTGTGAATTTTGTTTCCTTAGATCCCCCCCCGCAGTGCTGTATATGTTAGTAGTACACCATTCTTTGTCTATTTTGGCATATCTCTTTCTGTTTAAAAGTTTTGTCTTCCCTTCTTGATTGCTTTTTCTGTGAGGACAGTGTACATCTTGTTTACTTTTGAATCTCGTATCTACCTAGTATAGTGCCTTACCACATAATAGGTACCCAATAAGGAATTATATTACTTATAACTTGTATTTGAATAACACTTTAAAGCAGTTTGACTCCCCGATTGGCCAGGTATTTAGAGCTTCCATAGTACTGTATAGTGCTTGATCATATTTATGAAAGCATGTTAGAATTATTTCTTAAGTACCCTTATTCCCCAACACACACAAACCTTGGGAGCATGGATCCTTTATTCCTTTCTGTATTTCCACGGTCTGTCTGTCATACGTTGTATCTGTGTAGTCAGTGTTCAAATATAAGTTAAATCCTTTTCATTAAAAAATGACAAGATTGTTATATTTTAGTATATTTTTGAAGTGAACTGTTTATATCAGTTGACGTTTTCTGTCCAGAAGGAAAAGAAAGCATATTGGTAATGTGATAGGTTTTATTCATCTTACACTTGCTTATGTGAGGTAGAACAGACATTATTCTTATTTTACACAGGCGGAAACGGAGGCCCAGAGGGTTTTAAGTGGCTTCAGTAAAATCCCACAGTTATCCAATACTGAACCTGGGACTTAAACCCAGGCTTGTTAAGTATAATACTTGAGTTTTATTTTTAATCTGAGTTTTAAAAGTTTTTAGTTTGGTTATAATGTGCAGGTAAATAAAAATTTTATGTTCTAGCAATGTTCAAAATTAAAGTTTGCCTTTAAAGTTAAATGTTTAAATATTAAAGTGTGAAGTAGTGTCTTTATTAGAGTACCTTTGGGCAACCTGAAGTACAACTGGGCATACTCTTGAGTGCATGTAATAGCTTTTCATTTATGGGTTTATAGCGCCAGGGTAAATATAATGCAGAAAAAAGTTCTTGCAGAGACTATTGGCTTGGTTTATTTTTATTAAAATGTTACTTAAATTTGTTCAAACACTTCTGAGTAAATTCCTTATGCATATCTTTGCTACAACTAGAAAACAGATTACATTTATAAGTTACATTTATAAATAACCAATCTAAAGCCAGTACAAAAATTAACAGTAATACAGTTATTTTGTCAAAATGAATCCCTTGACTGATATCAGGGTTATGACATTTCAAGTTCTTTTGGCATGTCTGTACTACTGTGTGCTGCTTGACTTCATTCTCTTACAGTTTTTCTCTGTTGGAACTTGTATGAAATCCTATTATGTTTTGTACATTGTTTCATTTCTCACTTTTGGGGAATGAATAATTTGCTACTAAAAGTAGCTTTGCTTGGCATTAGTATAATTGTTGAAGGTAAATGTGGGAGTTAGCATTGCATGTCAGTATTTGGATTTGAGTCATTATAATTGAGAGTGTTTTATCAGGCATTTCTAAATTATCATAGAGATTAAAAAATGCAATTAAAAATTTCCCATAAGGATGTCTAGGATCCCAGAGAATACATATGGACCCCAGTTTGAAAGACACTGATTTATACAATACTATATAAGTCGAATCTAATTTTGTATTAGTATAACCATACAGTTTTTATGGACTTGAAGAATTATCAGTTTAAGCTGATAAGCTAAATAATTTAAAAGAAATCATAGTTGAAGGGTATCTCAGAATCCTGAGCTATTCCTTTAAACTTTATTTACATACTAGGAGACAGACAGTATATTTATGAGTAGGTGCAGGTGGAAGGGGAGGTAGCAGTTTACAAAGATTTATGGTTCATGAACTGAGTCATAATGTAATTTTTAAAATAAAAGAGGTATGTCATGAATAGTACAGTATGCTCTGACAGATCATAAAAAGAAGAAATTACTTTGGGCAGGGAAAATTGAAGTTTTCCTAGATGTAGTATAATTTTTTTCTTAATAGACTTTTTAGAATAGGTTTAGATTTACAGAAAAGTTGAGAAGATAGCATGGAGAGTTCCTGCAACTCAGTTTCCCTTATTATTATAATATCTTGGTATTGTCTTTTAATAAATTGGTATTGTCTTTTCTCCTAGTAATGAACCAATATTGATACATTATTATTAGCTAAAGTCCATAGTTTATTTTGGTTTCCTTAGTTTTACCTCATGTCCTTTTCTGGTTCCAGGATCCCATCTAGGATGCTACCTTATATTTAGTTGTCATGTCTCTAAGCTCCTCTTGGCTGTGACATTTTCTCAGGCTTTCCTATTTTTGATGACTTTAGTTTTGAAGATTACTGGTCAGGTATATTGTATGATGCACCTCTATTAGTATATGCCTGATGGCTTTTCTCATGATTCGACTGGGGTTATGGGTTTTTCGGAGGAAGATCACAGAAATTAAGTAGCATTTTCATCATAGCATATCACAGTTTTACTCCCCGCTTTTAGAGGGTAGAGTATCTACATAAATTATTTGGAAATCTTCTGCATGGGAAATATGTCTCTTTTCCATTTACTAAAACACTGCTTTAGATTCATTCCACAGCTTCTGGTATCTTGTGTTTTTATTTACATTCATTTAAAAATATTTTAAAATTTGCCTTTTTTTTTCTGCTTTGACCTGTGGGTTTTTAAAGAAGTGTTGTTAGGGAATTAGAATCTGGATATTTGAGGATTTCCCAAATATTATTAATTTAATTTTCTTTTGAGCAGAAAATATACTTTGTATGATTTGAGTACTTTCAAAAATTTTAAAAGTTGCTTTATGGTCTAGAATGTGGTTTGCTGAGTGGTTGGTCTCTGTGCATGTGAAAAGGATGTGTATTCTGCGGCAAAAATGTCAATAGGTCAACTTGGTTGACTGCATTTCTCAAGTCCTCTCTACCCTACTAATTGTAAGTCTACTTCTATCAGTCATTGAAAGGGGGTTGTTGAAATCTTTAACTATAATTGTAGTTTTGTCTTTTTTTCCGTTCAGTTATGTCATTTTTGGTTAATATATTTTGAAACTCTTCTATCAGGTGGATAAATTTGTGATTTTTATAGCCTCCTGTTAGAGTGATCCTTTTATCGTTATAAAATGACCCTCTCTTTATTCCTGGCCTCTTAGTTTTTGCTCTGAAATCTGTTTTGATTTTAATATCGTTTCTCTAGTTTTCTTTTGATTAGTGTTAGCTTATCAACAAAAAGATAATTGGTATATCGTTTTACATCTTTTTGCTTTTAACCTATTTATGTCCATATTTAAAGAGAATTTCTTATAGGTAGCATATAGTTGGGTCTTGCTTTTATATCCAACTGATGATCTCTGCCTTTTTCTTTTTAATTTGTTCTAAAATTTTTCATTTTGAAATAATTACAATTTAATTATTTCAATTTGAAATAATAGGAAGTAAAAAGGAAATATACGGGGAGGTCCCATATACCAGTCCACCCAGTCTCCATCTTGCTTAACTGTACTACAAGATCAAGACCAGGAAATTGACAGTGGTACAATCTATACGCCTTATTCAGATTTCACCAGATATACATGTACTCGTGTGTGTGTGCGTGTAGCTCTGCAATTTAATCACATGTAATTTCATGTAACCACAACCACAGCCAAGATATTTAACTTCACACTCATCACAAGACTCATTCCCTTGTGATACCTCTTTATAGCTACACCAACTCCCTCTGCCTATCCCATCCCTGACTCCTGGGAATCACTCATTTTTTCTTCATCTCTGTAATTGTTGTATCATGAATGTTTTATAAATGGAATCGTAGCATGCATCATTTTGAGACTGGTATAATTTTCTTGTGGTTTATCCAAATAGTTGTGCATATCAGTAGTCTGTTCCTTTTTATTCTCAGTAGTATTCCATTTTATGGATGTATGTACCACAATTTGTTTAACCATTCACTCATTGAAGGACATTGGTTAGTTTCCAGTTTTTGGTTATTACAAATAAACTGCTCTGAACATTGGCATGCATGTTTCTGCATGAAAATTTTCATTTCTCTGGGATGAATATCCAAGAGTGTAATTGTTGGGTTGTACAGTAAGTCCAATTTTAGAGGACCTGCCAAACTATTTTCCAGAGTGTATGCATTTTGCATTTCCACCACCAATGTATGAGTGATCTAGTTTCTCTGCAACTTTTCTAGCATTTGGTACGATCACTACATTTTTAGTTAATCTGGTAGGTGTATAGTGATAACTCATTATGATTTTAGTTTGCATTTCTCATAGCAAATGAAGTGGACTCTTTTCATATGGTTATTTGTTATCTGTATATCCTCTTTGGTAAAATGCCTGTTTGTGTCTTTCATCCATTTTCTTTTTAAAGACTTATTAAAAATATAGCTCGCATACAATATCATATTAGTTTCAGGTGTATACCATAGTTATTCAACATTTATATACCTAAAGAAGTGATCACTATGATAAATCTAGCAACCATCTGACACCGTACCATGCTATCACAGTGTTATTGACTATATTCCTTATGCTGAACCCTACATCCCCATGACTACTTTGTAGCAACCAATTTGTACTTCTTAATCCTTTCCCCCTTTTCACTCATCCCTTCAACTCCCCTCCCATCTGGCAACCATCAAAATGTTCTCTGTGTATCTATGAGTTTGTTTCTGTTTTGTTTATTTGTTGTTTAGATTCTACATGTAAGCGAAATCACATTGCATCTGCCTTTTACTCTCTGATATACTCTACTCAGCACAACACCCTCTAGGTCCATCCATGCCGCTGCAGATGGCAAGAGCCCATTCTCTTCCATGGCTGAGCAATATTCCATTGTATATGTGTATCACCTACTCTTTACCCACTCATCAATTGACAGACAGCTAGGATACCACCATATCTTGGCCATTTTAAATAATGCTGCAGTGAACACATGGGTGCACACGTCCCCTTGAAGTAGCGTTTGGGTTTCTTCAGATAAATACCCTGAAGTGGGACTACTGAGTCCATCTTGATCTCTTGTTATACCCTTTGTTTTAAAGTCTGTTTTGGGACCGGCTGAGTGGCGCGTTGGTTAAGAGTTGGCTTGGGATGCCAGCTCTGAGCAGCAGGGCCCTGGTTTGGATCCCACATGAGGGCCAGTGACGCTGTGCCCTCTACAGCTAAGATGGTGAACAACAGCTCGACCTGGAGCTGGGCTGCTGTGAGTCGCCTGGCGATGGCGTAGGCTGCAGTGG
>NW_017731357.1:2082452-2104904 GCF_001890085.2 Hipposideros armiger | reverse complement strand
CAGGGCCCTGGTTTGGATCCCACATGAGGGCCAGTGACGCTGTGCCCTCTACAGCTAAGATGGTGAACAACAGCTCGACCTGGAGCTGGGCTGCCGTGAGTCACGGGCGACGGTGTAGGCTGCAGTGGGGCTGGCCGGCAGCGGGCGTGAGTTGCTGTGAGCCACAGTGGGCGGCCATCCAATGGCCGGCGAGCAACTGCCTCTCTCAGAAAGAGCTCAGTGAAATACCAACATGGGCCAGTGAAGCGACGTCCTCCACAACTAGACTGAAGAACAAAAGGACAGCAACTTGTCTGTTCCCCTTCCTCGATTCCCCAATGCTGTTCCCATCCCCGAATTCCCCAATAAAATCTTTAAAAAAATAAAAAAAAAAATCAAGTCTGTTTTGTCTGGTATAAGTATTGCTACTCCAGCTTTTTTTTCTTCCCATTTTCGTTTCCATGAAATATCTTTTTCCATCCATTTACTTTCAGTCTGTGTCTTTTGATTTGAAGTGAGTCTCTAGGAGGCAGCATATGTAAGGGCTTTGTTTTCTTATCCAAACAGCCACCCTATATCTTGATTGGAGCATTTAATCCATTTACATTGATATATAGTTGTTGCCATTTTATTCATATTTTTTATGTCCCCCCCCCCCCCCCCCCCCCCCCCCCGTCTCCAAGTCCCTCCAACATTCCTTGTAATATACTGGTTTGGTGGTGATGAACTGCTTTAGCTTTTCCTTTACTGGGAAGTCCTTTATCTGTCCTTCAATTTTACATAACAGCCTTGCTGGGTACAGTACTCTTGATTGAAGGTCTTTGCTTTTCATCACATTGAATATTTCATGCCAGTCCCTTCTGACCTGTAAAGTTTCTGTTGAGAAATCAGCTGACCATCTTATAGGAGTTCCCTTATAAGTAATGAGTTGCCTTTCTCTTGCTGTGGTTAGGATGCAGCAAAGGTTTTTAACCTTTGCCATTTTAATTATAATGTCTTGGTGTGGGCTTTTTTGGATTCATCTTCTTTTGGACTTTCAGCACTTCTTGGGCTTGTTATATCTATATCCTTTGCCAGGTTAGGAAAGTTTTCAGTTATTATTTCTTCAAATAGGTTCTTAATCCCTTGCATACTCTCTTCTCCTTCTGGTACCCCTGTGATGCAAATGTTACACTTGATGTTGTCCCAGAGGTCTTAAACTGTCCTCACTTTTTTTTAATTTTTTTTTAATTTTTGGTGTGATTGGGTGTTTTCCTGCTACCTTATCTTCTAAATCACTGACTTAATCCTCTGCTTCATCTGGTTTGCTGGTGATTCTTTCTAGTGCATTCTTCATTTCAGTTATTGTATTATTCACTTCTGACTAGTACTATTTAATGGTTTCTATGCCCTTTTTTATGTTTGCTGTCTCTTTGTTGAAGTTTTCAGTAAGTTCCTTGAACGTCTTTATAACCATTGTTTTGAATTCTGTCTCTGGGAGGTTGCTTGCCTCCATTTCGTTTAGTTCTTTTTCTGGAGTTTTCTCTTGTTGTTCATTTGGGATGTATTTCTTTGTTTCCTCATTTTGGCTGTCTCTCTGTGTTTGTTTCTATGTATTAAGTAGGGCTGATATGTCTCTCAGTCTTGCTGGGTAGCTTTATGTAGTAGGTGCCCTGTGGGAGCCAGTGGCACTGTCTCCCTGGTCACTGGCACCAGGTGCTCCAGGAGTGTCCGTTGTGTGGTTTGTGTGTGTCCTCCTGTTAGGGTTGAGTCTTGATTGCTATTGGCATGTCAATGGGTGGGATTGACCCTCAGGCTGACTCATTGTGGGGTTTGACCACTTCTATCACTTACAGCCTGCTGTGTGGAGGGCTTGCCTCACTGAGCAGGACATGCCCCAGTGGGCTCTGGTACCTGTTGAGACTGCGCTTTGTGTGTGACACTTGTGGGGCTAATTGCTTGGTGCTCTGCTGTGGTCTGAAGCCAACCTCCAAGTATGTTTGTTGGTTCTGGGGCCTCTTGGGAGTGGCTGCAGTGCAGGTCCAGGTCACCCCATGCTTGTGACTGGCAGGGACTACATGATAGGAGTACAGAGTGATCTGTGGTTGGTTGCTGCCTGTGTTAAACATGGAGGCGTGTGGAAGAATCCACGCTGTGAACCAAGGATGGCTGCCACCATTACCGGGCCTGGTGTAGCTCCAGAAAAATGCAGGACACCCTAAGGCCTGTTGCCATTTGCCGGCTCCCATAAGGTCCAGCTGCTCATAAAACCTTGTGTAGTATGTGAGTTGGGTGAGACGGAGTCTCAGGGAATTGCTGAGGTGGGATGAGTTGTGTTTACCAGGCTAATGTAGATTTGGTTTGGTGCCAGTGTTGAGCCTGGAGCTACTCAGCAAAAGCGTCAGAGTACACTGAGTCTACTGCTGGCCTGTATGGGGCCTGCGGACCCCAATAGTTGTCCAAAACAGAGTGCAATGTAGACAGGGCTGGCTGCTGGCAGAGAAAGTGCCTCTGGTGTTGGGGCAGGGTGGCAAGGAGTCAGCAGGGTGGAGGGAGTGGAGCTCACCAGATTCAGATTTGGCCATGGGAATGGGGTGACGGCGCTCAACACAGGAGAGATCGCACCTGCCTGCTGGCTGTTCGGGAGGAGGACCGCACACAGGGAAAATGGCAACTGTTCCTCTAGTCGTCATC
Organism: Hipposideros armiger; assembly: GCF_001890085.2. Lineage (NCBI taxonomy): Eukaryota > Metazoa > Chordata > Mammalia > Chiroptera > Hipposideridae > Hipposideros > Hipposideros armiger. Next base: position 2,102,252 of record NW_017731357.1, on the reverse strand, counting down.
CTGTAGCCACACAACTTAGTCTCTCCCAGTATATCTCTGATATCCCCAGTTACTGTCCCTCCCAGGGTGAGTGCCTGTGAGCAATTGAGTCTGTGTGTGGGCCCTTTAAGAGGATGTCTGGGTTTCCTGCAGCCTTCCGTCACACCCTGACAGTCCGAATCCCCAGTGTTTTTCACAGTCAGGTGTTGTGGGGGCTCATCTTCCTAGCACCAGTACACTCTGGACTGGGGAGCCTAGTGTGGAGCTGGGGCCCCTCGCTCCTCTGGAGGGAACCTCTGCAGCTGAGATATCCCTCCCTATTCTCAACCACTACACACAGGTTTGGGGCCGGCCCGTTCGGTGTCTCCGCCCCTCTTACCAGCCTGGATGTGGCTTCTTTATATTGTTAGGTATAAAACTTCTGTTCAGCTAGACTTCAGGTTGTTCTACAGTTTGATTATTCTATAATTTAGTTGTGATTTTAATGTGTTCATGGGAGGAGGCAAGCACAGCGCTTATCTGCTCTGCCATCTTGAATCCCTTTTCGTCCATTTTCTAATTTTATGTTTTAAATGTTGAGTTTTGAAAGTTCTTTATATATTATAGATATGAATCCACTGCTGCAGGTAAATCCGGTCATCTGTTGGTGTCCTTGTTGTTGAGCAGAAGTTGAATTGGCCTTGTGCTTTACTATTGCTTCTGGGAATGATGGATCAGGTCTCCCACCAGTGTGTGGTTGTGGTGGGGAAGGAGGGACCTGGAACAACCTGGGGCGTTCTAGCTGCTACTAAGGGCAGATTGGCCTGCATGCTTGTGCAATGATAGTAGTTTTCTTCCTTCCTTCCCTCCTTCCCTTCCATGGCTGTTGTTTCTGGGTTGTTGGTCTTTCTAGCACCCAGTTCAGTGTATATGGGAGATAAAAAGAAAACCCAGGAAACTCACTGTGTTGTCTTTCCTCAAGTCCTGAGGTCCCAAGACAGTCTGCCCAGCTTCTTTGAAGTTTTCACAGTTCTTTTAGTAATGCTTACTGAATAATTTTCCAGGTAGTTGTCTTTGTAGGAAAGTAGCAGGGAAAAGTTAGTGTTTGTCATCTTGTTCTGGAACCTGTAGCTGATCCCTGTTAAAATATTTTAATTGGAGTGTTTCAACTATTTTATTTAATTTGATTATTGATGTGGTCAGGTTGGAGTCTATCATGTTGTGGTTTATTTTTCACTTGTTCCATGTTTTTTGTTTTCTCTTTCCTTCTATTTTTCTGCCTTTTACTGGATTAATGGAGTAGTTTTTGTGATTCCGTTTTTTGGACTAGCTTATTTTAGCTATACTTGTTTTTCAAGTAGTTACTTTAGAGTTTAAAGTGTACATGCTTATTTATCATAGTCTACCTTGAAGTACATCTTAATAGATACTATAAGTAACCTACTAAAGTGCACTTCCATTTCTCTTCTCCTGGACTTTGTGTTTTTGATGTCATTCATTTTACATCTACATTTATTGTGAGCTCCACAGTACATTGTTATTAGTTTTTCTTTTAAACAGTCCGTTATCTTTTAATGAGATTTAAATAAACATAAAAAGTTATATTTACTCCCATTTTTATTATTTTCACTGCTCTTCCTTCCTTTGTTGATTTCTAAGTTATTTTCCTTCTGCCTGAAGGACTTTAACATTTCTTATAGTGACGATTTGCTTGTAATTAACCCTTTCAACCTTTGTCTCGAAAACTTTGTATTTCTCCTTTATTTTTGAAAGATATAGAGTTGGTATAGAATTTGATTGACTTTTTTTTCTTCCAATGTTTTATGAAAATGTTGCTGCTCTGTTTTCTGCCTTACACTGTTTTTCAGATGACTTTGCTATCATTTCTGTTCTTTCAGAGGAACAAAGGTGTCCCCACCCCCACCCCCCCTACCTCCCACCCGTTGGCTGCTTTTAAGATTTTCTTTTTACTTCTGGTGTTAAACAGTCTGGTTAGGTTTTATGTTTTTTGTTTTTGTTTTTTAACTGTTTCTTGTGCTTGAGATTTGTTGAGCTCTTCGGACTTTTGGGTTTATACTTATCACGAAATTTTGGAAATTTTCTGCTCTTATATCTTCTGGTATTTTTCTGTTCCCTCCTCTCTTTCCTTGCCTACCAGCATTCCAGTTACATGTATATCTGGCCATCTGAAGTTGTTCCATAGCTTGTTAATATCTGTTTATTATTTTTTTTTCCTTTGCGGTGGCTCATTTGGGATAATTTGTATTGCTGTGTATTGGAGTTCATTAATTTTTTTTCTGTAATATTTAATCTGCTGTTAATTCCATCTACTATATTTTTTACCTTAGACATTGTAAATTTCATTTGAATCATTTTTGTATCTTCTTTGTTTCTCCTTAACATGCTTATGCTTTTCTGTACTTTCTTGAACATCTGGAATTTAGTTTTAAATAATGCTATAATGTATTATTTCTGATTAATTTTTCGTTTGATTGGTTTTTCTCTTTATGGGTTGTAATTTCTTGATTGATTGCATACCTGGTAACTGTTGATTAGATGCTAGATAGTGTGAATTTTACCTTGTTGGTTTCTGGGCGTTATTTTGTTTTAAATATTTTTGAGCTCTGTTCTGGAATGCAGGTAAGCTAATTGGAAATAGTTTGATCATTTTGAGGCTTGTTTTTAAACTTTGTTAGGTGGGGACAGAGCAGCCTTTAGTCTTGGGCTAATTGTGCCCTGCTACTGAGGCAATATACTTTTGAGGACTCTTCTGGATTCTCCTTGTATTATGAGGGTTTTCTACTCTGACTTGTGGGAACAGCAACTGTTTTTGGCACTGTTTGAGCCACGTGGATTTTTCCACTTGTTTTCAGGTGGTTCTAGGGTAATTTCTTCACCTTCATGCACTGGTTGTTACTAGTCTGAGGACTCAAGGGGCAGCCTGTACAGATCTCTGGAGTGCTTTTTCTGCAGCTCTTTCCTGTCTCATTTCCTGCGTTGTGCACTCTTAGTTGCCTTGGCTTATCCAAATTGCCATTTCCTTTTCTACTGTTGGAGACTGCATTTTGCCTGCATTTTGCCTGCATTCCCACTACCTTTGTTGTTTCATTGAAACTCCTTCAGGCAGTTATCTAGGGTCAGTCGTAGGAGTTACCTCATTTGTTTTTCCTCAGGGATCACTGCTCTGTATTTATTATTTGCCGTGCATTGTGTTAAAAACATTGTTTCACATGTTTTGCCTGGCTTATTATATTAGTTAATGTGGTAGGGTAAACCTGGTTCCCTTTAATTCCATTTTTACCAGAAGCAGAAATCCTTAGTAAATTTTCAGTTTTGATTTTGCATTTATTGTAAATCAGTTTATTGTAAATAATATTGTAAATATTAATATATGTAGACTACTTTTTGATAAAGAACAATTTTTTTAAAAAAGATTTTTATTGGGGAATTGGGGGATGGGAACAGCGCTGGGGAATTGAGGGAAGGGAACAGATAAGTTGCTGTCCTTTTGTTCTTCAGTCTAGTTGTGGAGGACGTTGCTTCACTGGCCCAAGTTGGCACCATCATTGCGCTCTTCCCAGGTGAGGCAGATCACTCACCGTCTTCTAGACGACCGCTCACAGCGGCTGCTGGCCGCTCACACTGGCTGCCGGCTACACATGGTAGCTTATGGCAGCCCACTGCCACAGGGGCTGCAGCCTACGCCGTCGCCGGCGACTCACGGCAGCCCAGCTCCAGATTGAGCTGTTGTTCAGCATCTTAGCTGTGGAGGGCAGTGTCACTGGCCCTCATATGTGGGATCTGAACCGGGGCCCTCTGGCGTCCCAAGCAAGCTCTTAACCAACGCGCCACTCGGCTGGCCCAGAACAATTCTTAATTTACCTTTACTCAAGGAATATCCTATAAACTTTTTGCTTAAATTTGGGTAGTATGTGAAGTATATTATACCACGAAAGGGAGGAAGGAATGGTACAAGAAGGAAAAGATTCAGGTCAGGTGCCACATAGTATCCTCAGTGCAAACACAAATATTTCTAGTTTTGAGGCCATACTTTTATTTGTGGTTAATGGATGCTTCCTACCTCCATTTCATGGAATACTGTTGTTCCACTAGATTTTAATTGGTTTTCACAACAAAAAGGTTTCTTGGGCCAAATGTATTTTGGAAATTCTAGAGTAAATAAAATTTGTCTCTATATTAGCACTTCTCAAAACCAGTAATGTACTAATGAATTCTATGAATCACCAGTATAGACTTAATCACTGGACTTTAGTGATCCTCTTCTGAAAGTCTTTAGAGAATGTGTCATTGTTAAATGTTCAAGGATGTTTTATTAATGTCTAAGTAAGATAATATATTCAGTTATCATTGGGTACTTACTAAGTGGATTAAAGAATTCATATTTCTAGTAAGTGTACTGATATCTCTTGATGGATATTTAGTGTTTTTTTTCAATCTTCTGTTAATACAAACAAACTTGTGTATATGTTATTTTGTACAATGTATATGTTTAGTTGTAGGAATAATTCTTAGAATTGCTCTGTTAAAAGAGGATAAATATGTATACACACAATATGATCTCATGAGGTCTGACAATTAAGTTTGCAAACTTGTTACAAAGATGTTCCTAACCTTTTTTGATATCTGAGGGATCATTCATTATGAATGTGTACCAACTGGACAAACAGTTAACCAAGTTTTACTATTTGGAAGTGCTGAAAAGGCTGCGTGAAAAAGTTAGACGACCTGAACTTTTTGCCAGCAATTCATGACTCTTGCATCACGACAATGCACCAGCTCACATGGCACTGTCTGTGAGGTTGTTTTTAGCCAGTAAACAAAGAACCATATTGGAACACCCTCCCTACTCACCTGATCTGGCCCCCAATGACTTCTTTCTTTACCCGAAGATAAAGGAAACATTGAAAGGAAGACATATTGATGACATTCAGGACATCGAGTAATTGGACGATAGCTCTGATGGCCATTCCAGAAAGAGTTCCAAAATTGCTTTCAAGGGTGGACTAGTCGCTGGTGTCAGTGCATAGCTTCCCAAGGGGAGTACTTTGAAGGTGACTGTAGTGATGATATTCAGCAATGAGGTATGTAGCACTTTTTCTTGGATGAGTTTGCAAACTTAATTGTCAGCCCTCGTACATATGCATGCATTTGTATTTCTGATAGCTATCGACATGTTTTTCTCCATTGTAGTGTCAATTTGTACTCACACCATTTTGAAAGCCTGTGTTTAGAGAAACTTGATGAATATTCTCTAGTTGCCCTCCAGTATTGTTCCAGTTTGTTCTCCCTACCAGCTGTGAGTGGCTGCTTACCATTTCTGCCAAACTAGTTATTTCTTCCCAACCTAATACATTTACAGTCAGTCTAGAATAGTGATTAAACATGTGGGCTCTGGAGACAGCCTGTCTGGTTTCTAATCCTAGCTTAGTCTTTTAGTAAGTTTGACCTCTGGCAAATCATTGTGTCTTAGTTTTCTTGTCTGTAAAATGGGAGTATAATGGTACCTTGGTTAAGGGCCGCTGTAATTAAATGAATTAATACATATATAACACCTACTGTCTAGCCCATAGTAGATGCTATGTAATCATCTATTATTGCATATTGAACTTTACAAATGGGGCTGCCCCCCATGTTTACTGCCTATTAGTGTTTCTTTTTCTGTGATTTGCAATTAACCTTTTCTTTGTATTTAGTAAAATAGTACATGCGTATAATTTATAGTCAGAGAACTTATAAAAACAGTATTCCTTAGTCCTCTCTCCCCATTTTCCGCTCCCAAGTTTTACTTCTTTATGCTGATCATAATCTTCTTCATGTCTGTAAATAATATGCTTTGTTCTGTCTTCTACATTTTTCCAGTTTTAAGCATTTTTTATTGATTTTTCACTCTGGAAAGTGAAGATTTGGCTTGCTCCCCCCCCACCCCCGCCCCCCGCTGTCTTACTGTACTCTTTATAATTACACCCTTAACCTCAGTATTCAGCATTTGCTTTGTGACTATGTAAACTCTAGTAATGGCCATAAAATTATTTCTCTCTGTGATGCTTGCTTTCTCATGAATTTAATGATTTTCTTTTTCTTTTTCTTTCTTATATTTTATGTATTTATCACTAATTTGGATTCACCCCCGAATTCTTCATGAATTGTCTAAATTGTTTCTCAGGATGTTAAGATGCATGGAGAACTTGGTCGATTTTTATTTTTTCTAAAGAAATCTCTTTCATAAGCCTTGTAACTTACTGTAGTCCGGGCTGATTTTTCCCTATGCATATGTTTACATTATTTTACAGAAAAAAGCTCCTTCAATTTTTAATGTCTTGTGACTTTCTTGTTTTTCAAACTGGCTGTTTGTTACCTCAGGTATAGTTGTATTGCAATTTATTTAATTCCATAGTGATGGGGATTTGTGTTTCCAGTTTTGTACAGTGGCAAACAGTATTGCAGTAAACATCTTAGTATGTGCTTTTACACAGTTTTGCACGGGATGAATACTTAAAGTTGGAAAATTGCAGGGTCAAGTGGAATAAGCATTTAAAAAGCCTCAGAAGAAGGTTGTTGATATTTTCACGGAAATGTCTTTAATGTTTTTTACAGCCTAGACAACACTGAGTTTAATTTTTCCAGTCTTATTGGTGAAAAGCAACATTTCATAGTTTTAACTGTTTACTTCATTATTAATGAGATTAAGTACATTTCTCCTACATTTATTGTCTGTAGTAATTACTCTTTGGTGAATAGTTCATTTATGCCCTTTCCTCAGTTTTCCTTTTGAGTTCTTTGTGTGCACTCTGTCTCTCTCTCTCTCTCTCTCTCTCTCTCTCTCTCTCTCTCTCTCTCTCTTGCATATTTGTAAGACAAAGAAGTTTTTGTAATTCTGATTGAGCAGTATTTTGTAAATGCATTGAGGATTACAGAAACAGTTGCTGTCATCCTGTGTGAATACCATAGAAAGGTAGAGCTTTGTAATTTAAAATTTTTTACTTTTCTGGGGCTGGAGATGAACCAAGTAACAAGCCAATTCTAGCCCTGCTCAAAATGTGTGTATGTATCCCTTGGGTGCTAAAGTGGGTGGAGAGGAGATAGATGCTTATCGAACTTAAATGTCTTTTAGGTATGTCAGTTTTACTCAGAATTTTGGAGATAGGCAGTTATTTCTATATTAAAATAACTTACAGAAACAATCTAAAATTTATATGAATTTTAAAGTTAGAACATGAGACTTCAGAGATGACTTGTACCTTTAAGATCGCTAAACTTCTCAGCTGTTAGTGTACTTCAGGAGGAAAAAGTGAGGATATAGGTGCTTATGGAGTTTAACAGTGGATACTGTAGACTAAAACATAAGATACAATAAAACAGCATTTTTCGAAAGGTGTTTTTACTTTGATCCACCATAAGGGGTTTTGCGTTGTAATTCAGTGTACATGCACAGACAGTCATATAATAAATAAAAATTTTGTAAAATGTTATTTATCCCTACAACTTAAGATCCACTCTGATGCTTATTTCATTTATTCTTCATCTACTTAATTGATTCCCATTAGGCTGTGACTTGCAGTCAGGAATGCTTAGCCATGGTACTTGTTATCTTATTAGAAGTTATCCTGAGTTCAGCCTGGTCTTGTTCTGCTACTGTGTGACCTCATGCAAATTACTTAATCTCTCAGTGACTCACTTTCCTCAAATACGGGGATACTAAACACTGTACTATCTCATAGGGTGTTTGTGAAGTTTAGATGAGAGAATGAAGGTGAGACAATAAGGCACATACAGCTGTCATTGGTGAACTGCTATTGTAAATTCCAAAATAGAAGAATTTGAAACAAGGACAACTCCCCTCCCCCCATCTCCTTTCAAAGAAGGAAACATAGTAAAATGGATTTGACAGTATGGTACTGAAAGAAAAGAACAAGTATTTCAAAGTATTCACTTACTGAGAAGTGCATTTGAAACTTGTTGAATTCGCTATATCTACCTCCCCCTTTCTTTGCTTCCTTTTTTTTTTACTTCTCCCTAAGTATAAAGAAGAAAATATATTGGGTTGTCGGAAAAGTCATGACGTATTTTTGTTTTTCGTTGCAAAAATGTGTCATGACTTTTCCAACAACCCTATAAAATGCCCACAAACTACCACCCAGGTAACTATTGTTGACATTTAAAAAAAGTAGTTGATGCATATGAGGATGAGCTACCACTATACACATATTAGAATGTCTGAAATTATAAAGAGTGATCATACCAAGTGACAAAGATAAGGAAGAATTAGAACTCTCATCCACTGCTGGTAGAAATGTAAGATGGTGCAATCACTTTGGGAGTTTATTCAGCTAAGTATAATTCCTGATTTCATTTAGTCCCATAGATTTCCCCTTCCCTCTCCCCATTTAGATGTAAGTATTTTTAAGCCCCTCATTCATGTCTTACCCATGTATTGTTTTCCCCCCCTTTTTTAAATTGAGAAAACACAGATACACAGTTAAAAAATAAAAAAGTTCAAGTGGTTCTTCTATTCTACAAGATGTGTGTAGTGGAAAAGCAGCAGTCCTCCACGATACCAACTTCAATGCCTAGCAGTTACCTCCATATTTCTAAATAATACGCTTATACTGCTGTTTCTGTATCATTCCCTTCCCATTTCTCCATTTACATTCTGTTGACTTTCTAGTGTGGTGCTTTCAGTTGTTGTTTTTTCTTAATCATCTTTGCCCTTTCTCTGTCTTTTGATTATAACAGCTTTGGGTTCAATTAATAAACAATGTTTACCTTATTATTGCTATTTCTAGTGGTAAGCCAAGAAGAATATTAATAATTTTTATTAGGTTTGCTATAGGTTCCTATCACTAATTCTTGCCAAACAACTGTGAAGTACTTCAGAATTATTTTTTCCTGTTTCTCAAGTACTTTGTATAATCTATCAGCTCTGGATAGTTTGCTATCCTAAATCTTTCCTGGTATCCTTTTCTCTCTCCTCTTTTATTGTTTAGCTTTCAGTCATCCTTGGGAGAAGTGGGTCTTCACCCTTGTGCTGGAGCTCTGTTTCTGGATGCCTTCTTTTACTCTGTGCTTCTACCCTCATGAGAGTTTCTCTGGTGTAGAATATTGTGTTGGAAATAATTTTCCTTGAATTTTGAAATCATTGTTTCTTTGCCTTCTAGCTTTCTGTGTTTGTGGTTAGCCATTTTGTATGAAATGATTTTTTTTTTAAAAACTACATTTTTTCTTCCGCAAGTTTTAGAATTGTCTATATATACCTGGTATTGTGAAAACTCATGGCGATGGCCTTGGTCTGTCTGAAAACGTGTTTCTCTCAGGTATGGGAAATATATGTTGGCTCAGGCTGGTCATTATTTGATATTACCTTCATAGAAAAAGAAGATTTTTTTTTTTTAATTTTTATTGGGGAATTGGGGGAGGGGAACAGCTTTGGGAAATCGGGGAAAGGGAACAGACAAGTTGCTGTCCTTTTGTTCTTCAGTCTAGTTGTGGAGGACGTCACTTCACTGGCCCATGTTGGTATTATCATCGCGCTCTTCCTGGGTGAGGCAGTCGCTCGCCGGCCACTGGACGGCAGCTCACGAAAGCTCACGCCCGCTGCTGGCCAGCCCCACTGCAGCCTATGCTGTCGCTGGCGACTCATGGCAGCTCAGCTCCAGGTCGAGCTGTTGTTCACCATCTTAGCTGTAGAGGGCAGTGTCACTGATCCCTCATATGGGATCCTAACCAGGGCCCTGCTGCTCAGAGCTGGCGTGCCAAGTCAACACCTAACCAACTCACCACTCAGCCGGCCCTTTCCCCATTCTTAACATATGTCTCTTTGGTGAAATTGCTAATAGATAGCCTAAGCCAGTTGCAGGAATCTGATGATTTTGAATGTCAACCCTACCATGTGACTTGGAGATAGATATATAAGTGAGAATTAGTTCCCAGCCAGAGAGAGAAGCAACAGAGGCATACATGTTCTGTGTGTGTATGTGTGTGTGTGTGTGAGAGAGAGAGAGAGAGAGAGAGAGAGAAAGAGAGAGATGGAACAATTGATTTTGTAATTGATAGCATTCTATAAGAGAAGAAGTATTATATAGATGAGTCAGGAAAAAGGAATCATTTTCGCATAATAGGTCTTATAAACCAAATGTTGAAGAACAAATTATTCATGACACTTGTTAAAGATGGTAAGGCAGACTTTAATCAGTGAGACTATTGAGATAGGCATGGGGATCACCACAGTGTGGGAGAGAGATTAGATTCAACTTTGAATATAGAATGGGCATATGGGAATTTATAGCCAAGGATCAGGGTGGGAGTCAGTTGCTGAAGGCAGGCCAGGGTAATCAGACATCAATCACCTGGGGGATGACAAAGGATGGGGGATTCTGGCTAAACCAGTTTAACAGGATTCTTACTAATATTGGACAGTGCAGAGACAAACTGCATTCCAAATATTGAGGCCTAGTTGAAAAAGAGCTCAGAAAAGCCTGAGCAGTGTCTGCTCAGAGAGAGAATCTTCGTTACAATGCACTGAGCTAAGGAAAAAAGCATGCATTTGGTAAGGATGGTTGGTGGCTCTATATCATGGAAGGCCTTGAATTTTTTTTGTAGCATTCCTATATAGGCAAGTAGTTCTTTATCTTTTTTCCCTGGCCATTATAATATCCATGATACTTACCTGGTCTTTTCTGGGACTCTACACAATCCTGGAAAACTCGTTCTTTGATTTAATAAAACATAATGACATGCAAGAGGGTGATGCTGTATATTGAATATCATACATACACACACATACACACATATCCTATTCTAAGTGATCTGTAGTACAGCATTTAAAACGTGTTCATAAAGAATTCAACATTTGGTTTTGGAAAGAGCAATGTACATGTATCTCTAGTAAAGTTTAGGGAGAGGGCAAAAGGGGGAGCATATATATAAAACATTAGGAAAGGGAAAGGTATAAAATCACAGTTATAAACAGAATATAATGTATAGCCAAACATTTATTAACTTTGAAATCTTAATGAAATAGGTGGTTTATGACAAAGATGGAAATTATTCATAAAGTTAACAGTGGCAGTGGATACAGGTTTTCCAAAATTCTAATTTTTGCTTGAATCTTAAATTGTGGTATTAACTCATTTAATCCATACAGTAATCCTGTGAGGTAGGTGCTATAAAATATTCTTGTTATATAGAGCACAGAGAGATTAAGTGACTTGCTCAAGAATGCACAATACAAAACTAAAATTCAAAACTTTTCCAGCCAGTTTCTGGAGTCCACACTTTTATCCACTGCACTTAATTCTGATGGCATTAAAAAGGGTAAAGCATTTGGATACTCTGGCACTATAAATATCATTAGTAACTGCAGTGGCTGATGGAGAGAACCTTAGGCTCAAAAGTCATTTAGATAACTAAGGCCTGATTAGGTCACACCTGATGTCAGATTGACATAAAATGATATCGCCAGGAAACAGCATTCCAGCAGAACAATGACAGGCATTCCTCTTCCATGGGAATCCTTGCAGTTGCCCAGGGGCTAGTTTTTCATTCACAAAGTGACAGCTTAGGTGGATGCAGGGCTACTTTGGTGCATTAGTTTCCTGTGGCTGCTGTGACAGATGAACACAAACTGGGTAGTTTAACACAACAGAAATTTATTCTCTCGCAGTTTTGGAGGCCAGAAGCCTGAAATCACAGTTAGCAGAGCAGGGCAGGGCAGTACTATTGTAATACTCCCTCTGGAGGCTCTAGTGGAGACTCTGTTCCTTTTTTCTAGCTTCTGGTAGCTGGTCTTCACATCTGTCTCTTCTGTGTCTCTGAAAACCCTTACTCCTTCTGCCTCTCTCATAAAAGGAACCTAGTAATTACATTTAGGGCCCATCCAGATAATCCATGATAAGCACCTCCTTTCAAGATCCTTAACTTCATCACATCTTTTGCCACATAAGGTCATTTTTTTGTTCAGCCTACCACATCTGGTTTAGAATGAACACACACACACACCACCAGCACCCCCCCCCTCCATTCCAAATAGAAACTAATATCTTTTGTAACTTTTATGGGGATACTCTCCCTGAGATCCCTATAGGGACATGCCCAGTTAAAATACCCACTATACTGAGGAAATCACAAAGCTGTGGCATCCTACCAGATTTTTATAGTTCCTTTGCACTTCTCTCTAGTTTTATCTCATCAGTTAAGGGTTTGTTTGTTTTTACCATTATCCATGTTGCTGGTAACACAACTGACATTCCACCTTTATTAGGTTTTAGAGATAAAAGAACTGGTTGACTCAAGGTCATATTTGTCCCTAGAGAAGAGAGGGTTTTGTTGACCTATTCCTCATAGTAACGTATTACTTAGAATACACCATAAATGACTTATATATTGTTGTGTCATAACCTTTCATGATTTATTGACACTGCTATAGGTTTTGGGAATGTCAGTGAGTTGATGATACACTGATTTTTTTTCTTCTTAAAGGTGAAGGTATGGCACTGTAAGATTTGTTTCAGGTTTTGTGCATACTGAAATGATACTGTAACCCCTGAATAGTAGGGAAGAGATGTTTTTAATGGATTGGAGAAGCATAAATGGTAACATTTTGGTTTAGGGCAGTTGGGTGAGCGTGAAGGAAGGGTACAGCAGGAAAGGACTACCAGAATGTTAACACACTTTATTATAGAATATCAAAACATTACATTCATTAATATTACCACCGATCTCATAAAAGAAAACTTTAAATTTTGGGAAGCTGTCAAGCTCATAGTAGAAGTGGATATGTTTTTTCCATCATTCTGATTTCTGCTTGAAATCTGAAGTTTGATCATTGGCAATAAATTACTGTTAGTTGCTTTTCTTGAAATGGCAGGCTCATGTCATAAATTTTTGAGAAAATGTCCTCCAAATACCTAAGTCGGGATAAACATAGTTTGTCAGTTATTCTTTAGAGTAAACATGATGTTCCATGAAAAAAAGAGGCTAGTTCGTTCTACAACATAAACAACCACACACATACCTTCCCTCAGTATAGCCATTGTTCTTCACTATGGAGCAGAAATGCTTTAAATGAAGCTCCCATTTTGCCAGAGTATTAAAACAATGTGTACTAAAGGGTTGACGTTTAATAAAATGATTTTTACTGTTTCATCAAGGGTATTCTTAAGTAAAACTGGCATTAAAAAAACCCAGTGTTTGGTGGTGAAGAATATGAGTTTCAGTTCAGTTTGGTACCTCTGCCTTGACTCTGGCTAAGGTGCCAGCACAGCAGTTCTACTTACTGTTGCTTTTGCATCATAAGAATAAATGTCAACAGAGTTAAGAGAAATAACATCTTAGTATTATAATGAAAATAATTTTGACTTAGCAGATCTTCTGAAAGGGTTTAGGAGACTCCCAGTTGTCCATGAACCATATTTTGAGAACAGCTGTTTTAGGATTACAGCATGCATTTCTGACTTCTTAAAGTCTAGTTGGTACATATTCCTTTTTCTTGGGCAACGCAAGATTCTTAGAGTCTTTATTGTGTTCTCCTTTATTCCATCATTGTTGTATATATTCATTCTGTATACGTTTTAAACACAAAATATTGTTAAAGTTGTCACCCACATGTTTAACATTTTCTTTGCTTGTCAATCCCTTTCTGAATCTCTGACCTTCCCTGTGAGATCATATTGATGTTCTGCATGTGGGTCTGCTATACTCATGTGTTTGAAAATTTCTTGATTTCATGTCATGAAATATGTGTTGAGGTTTTGTTGTTGTTTTGCATATGGGATTCTAATTTTTCTACCACCATTTGTTGAAAAGGCAGTCCTTTTTCTACTGAATTGCCGTTTGTACTGTACCAAAAACGGTTGACTTTATTGGTATGGGTCTGTTTCTGGGTTCCCTATTTTATTCCATTGATCTATATGTTTGTCCTTTCCTCAATACCACATACTGTCTTGATTATTGTAGCTGATTATATTGTCTTGAACTTGGGTATGGGTAATATGAATCCTCTGACTTTGTTCCTTTTTCAGAATTATTTTGTGCATTCTAGTTTCCTTTCTTTCCATTTAACTTTGAGGCCAGTTTTTCAATATATACAGAAAACCTTGCTGGGATTTTGATTGAGATTGCCTTGAATCTTTGTATCAAATTCGAATTGATAATATTAATAATGTTTTCTATTTTGTGAACATGGTATCATCAGTGTTTTCCTCACACAAATCCTACACATATTTTGTTAGATTTATACCTAAGTACTTTATTTTCTTGGTGCTATTGTAAATGGTATTTTTTAAAAAATTTCAAATTCCAATCATTCATTGCTGGTATATAGGAATGCAGTTCAACTTGTACATTGACCTTGAACATTACCCTTATCAGTTCTAGTAACTTCCTTAATTTTAACTTTAGCTTATTACAGTCTACCTTCAAATTATATTATACCATGTCATATATACTAGGGACCTTATAAGACTATACTTCCATTTCTCACATTCTGGTCTTTCGTAGTATTGTCATACATTTTACTTGTACTTATGTTATAAACCCCACAATGCATTGTTACTGTTTTTTATTTTAAGCTTTGCAGTATCTTTTTAAACAAATTTTGTTGAGGTGTAATTTATATATATTTAATTTTATCTGCTTTAACTGATGAGATTCTTTTCTTTTTTTTAAAAAAAAAGATTTTATTGGGGAATTGAGGGAGGGGAACAGAGCTGGGGAATCGGGGGAAGGGAAACAGACAAGTTGCTGTCCTTTTGTTCTTCAGTCTGGTTGTGGAGGATGGTGCTTGCCCATGTTGGTATTATCATTGCGCTCTTCCTGGGTGAGGCAGATCGGTCACCGGCCTCTGGAGGGGCCGCTCACGGGGGCTCTTGGCATCTCACACCGGCTGTAGGCCGCTCACACCGGCTGCCAGACACTCACGGTAGCTTATGGCAGCCCACTGCAGCAGGGGCTGCAGCCTACGCTGTCACCGGCAACTCATGGCAGCCGAGCTCCAGGTCGAGCTGTTGTTCACTATCTTAGCTGTAGAGGGCAGTGTCACTGGCCCTCATGTGGGATCCGAACCGGGTTCCTGCTGCTCAGAGCTGGTGTCGCAAGCCAGCTCCTAACCAACGCGCCACTCGGCCGGCTCAGGTGTTCGATGAGCTCTGACAAATGTATATATTGTGTGGTCTTTTGAGATTGGCTTCTTTTATTTAGCATAATATCTTTGAAATTCATCCATGCTATATCAATAGTTTATTCCTTTATATTGCTAAACAGAATTTCATTGTATAGATGTACCACAGTTTATTCTTTACTTGTTGAAGGATATTTGGAATGTTTCCAGTTTTCACTGATTATGAATAAATATGCTGTAAACATTGCATTCAGATTTTGGTATGAACATAATTTTTTACTTCTAGGGTACATACTTAGCACTGGGATTGCTGGGTTATGTGATAAATGCATGTTTAACTTCGTACTTGCCAAATTGGGTTCCAGAATAACTGTTCCGTTTTGCATTCTCCGCAGCAGTGTATGAGAGTTCTAGTTAGCCTGCAACCTCATTAACTAACACTTGGTATTGCCACATTTAAAAAATCTCATTGAATCTTGAGGGCATTTTGCTAAATGAATTAAATCAGACAGAGAAAGACAAGTACTGTATTATCTCACTATATGTATAATCTAAAAAAGTCAAGCTCATAGATGCAGAGAGTGGATTGGTGTTCACCAGGATTGATCTAAAGGTACAAACTTCGAGTTTATTATAAGATAGATAAGTTCTGGGGAATCTAATGTATGGCATAGTGATTATAATTAACAATACTGGTATTGTATACTTGAAAGGTGCTTAGAGAGTAGACCTTAAGTGTTCTTACCATATAAAAAAAATGGTAACTATGTGAGATGATGGATGTGCTACCAAACCTTATTGTGGTAATCATTTTACAATGTATTATACTGAGGGTACCAAAAAAATGTATATAAGTGGACATTTTAATCAACGTTGCCCAAACAGTAGTTTGCCGTAATCAGAAGTTTCTGGACGCTGATGTAACCACTTTGAGCACCTCTTGTAATTGCAGAAGTCATATGTGACTTGTATTCATCTTTTGTTATCGGTATATATTGAATATTACAATTTTAATACCATTTTCTTTTCTTAAAATTTTTATACATTTTTTTGGCACCCTCTGTATATACTGTAAAGGATGTGTGATGGTTGGTTTTGAGAAAACAGGGAAACATTTCTATCAAAAACTCTCAAGAATTCATTGGCAAATAAATGTTCATAATCTGTGAACAGGTTGGTAGTTTGTGAAAGTAATAAACTTAGCCAATGAATATTTGAAAAAAAAAAGTAATGAAAGGACTGAAAATGTGTACTGCTGGTGAAAGATTATATTGGTTCAACTTCGCTGGTGGGATTATCAAAAGCTTAAATTGTGCTTTCCATTGGACTGTGAGTGAGGAACTTATCTTAAAGAAATATAAATTGGCCAAATTAGGTTCATTGGGTAATAATAAAAACTTGGTTAACAATCAATCAGATACTCTTGAGTAGAAACAAATTGTGGTTTAACTGTTCAATAAAATGCTATGTAGTTTATTTATTGTAGTTCTGTATTTGGACATGGTAAGCAGTTAATATATTGAAAGAAAGAAATCGTTTATAAAACTGCATACAAAGATTTGTACTATTTGTATATATATATATATATGCATAGAAAAAATTTGGAAGGGTATATTCAGACTGATCAAAAAATTATTTTTGCTTTTTTTTTTTTTTAAAAAAAACCCCCACTATCTTTGGGGAGGGGCATTTACTATGTTAAGGATTGTTCATGTATCTAATAAATCTAAGTGCCTTCTACATATTAGAAGTTGTAGCATTCAAAGCAGATTATTTTCAGTGGAGCTCATGCTCATCAATTTGCCTTCCTCCCCTCCGTCAATGAAGTGCTTGCTCCTTTTTTTACTTTTTTTTTTAAGATTTTATTTGGGAAGGGGAACAGCCAAGTTGTTGTTCTTCAATCTTAGTTGTGGAGGGTGTCCAGTCGCCATCAGGCTGCTTGTCGGCAGCTCACGGCTGCTCAGCTCAAGGTGCAGCTCACTGGCTCATGTGGGAATTGAACCGGTGACCCTGTTGCTCAGAGCTGGTGCTGGTTTTTTGTTTGTTTGTTTGTTTTTAAGATTTTATTGGGGTATTGGGGGAGGGGAACAGCGCTGGGGAATCGGGGAAAGGGAAACAGACAAGTTGCTGTCCTTTTGTTCTTCAGTCTAGTTGTGGAGGATGTTGCTTCACTGGCTCATGTTGGTATTATCATTGCCTTCTTCCTGGGTGAGGCAGATCGGTTGCTGGCCTCTGGACGGCCACTCACAGCAGCTCTTGGCAGCTCACATGGGATGCCGGCTGCTCACGCTGGCTGCCACCCACTCATGGTAGCCAATGGCAGGCAGCCCACTGCAGCAGGGGCTTCAGCCTACGCTGTCTGGCGACTCATGGCAGCCCAGCTCCAGGTCGAGCTGTTGTTCACCATCTTAGCTGTAGAGGGCAGTGTCACTGGCCCTCATGTGGGATCCGAACTGGGNGAGCTGTTGTTCACCATCTTAGCTGTAGAGGGCAGTGTCACTGGCCCTCATGTGGGATCCGAACTGGGACCCTGCTGCTCAGAGCTGGCGTCAACCAATGCGCCACTCGGCTGGCCCAGAGAGCCCGTGCTCTTAGTCACCTGAGCCACTCGGTTGGCCCCCGCTCCTTTTTTTGTGTGCATGTATTAGGTTGTCGGAAAAGTTATGACGCATTTTTGCAACGAAAAACATAGAAAAAATACGTCATGACTTTTCTGACAATCTAGTATTTTTGAAATAGCTACCAAAGGATACTAATTTGAACACCATATGTTATAGCATTCACCCAGGTTATATAGCAAGCATAATAGTCTTTTACCTTCATGAAGATTTGGTCTACATAATTTTGTTATAGATGGCTTTCTTTCTGTTTGTATGTTTTTGGAACTCTGAATTAAATGTGTACAGCAGAAATGAGAGGGAGAATGATTGCTTGTAGGATTGTCTCTGTCTACCTCTAGATAAGTAATAGACCCTGTGCAGTTGAAAATAAATGAGGAAAAAAGCAGGATATAATGCTTGCTGCCTTACATGGGAAATCACAAGATTACTCTGGGCTTTATTTATAGAAGTCATTCTGCTGAAATTCTACCTCATACTCTTCTTATCTCCAAATTTTAAATATACATTATTTTAAAGGTTATTCAAGACTTAATTCACATGCCTAAGTTGAATGAGGCTTTATAAATAATGTACTTGATTATACGCCATCTGCACAACGTTACATTTAGCATGATAAAATTATTTGGAAAATAATTTAGCTGTTTTGACACAACAGCTTTTTAAAAATTCATTGTTGGCCATGGGTGTGTATATACTCATGTGTGCGAATGTACAGTTTATTAGTTTGTTTGGCTGCATGTATCTACAATAAAGGTTTTAGAGTTAGTAGTAAACTACCCAAAATGGTTGAGACAGTATAGCCTACTTTGCTGTTGCAGCTGTATTTGATCTTTCTTTGGCAAATACACTAAATAGAGAAAATAACAACAGTAGGTAAACTAAGGAGATATAATTCAGAAGGTACAAAGAAGTAGGGTGAAACCATTTGACATTTTCCAGATTATACCACATCTTGTCTGCACTGGTGTATTAATTTGTATGTATGAACATTAGTGCTTTTCTGTCACAGTGACTTTTGAATATGGTAACTTGTTTTTTTCTTTGTTGTTTTATTTTTGTTTTGTTGCTGATTTTGTTTTGATTTGGATATGTGGGTCTTTTTTTTGAATAAAGATCATTGCTTTTTATATTTAAAATAAAACAAGGTGAGAAAATATGGTAAAGAACTGAGGCTAACTCTTCCTGTGGGATGATAGGAACAGGAAGCGGCAATCTTATGTGTTGCTTTTCTGCTTGGTATGGAGGTAGAGCTGTGGAAGGAGCTAGTGTGTAGGAGTGTAAGAGGAATAGCAGTTTATGGAGGTCCTCTTTCTTGGAAATGACTTTTAGGTCCCGAGGCATGGCCCTAGTCGAACACTTCACTGCTCAGAGACTCTGGAGCCATACTGTTTGTTTGAATCCAGCCTGTATGGTAGTTAGTAGCTCTGTGACCTTGAGCACAGGATTTACTTTCTCTCTCTGCCTCAATTTTCCTAATCCTTTGAAGTAGGGTTCCTTTATCTCATGGAGTAATTGTGAGGATTAAATGAATAAGTGTATGTATGTGAAGTGCTTAGAATAGTGCCAGGTACATATCAAGAGTCTAAATACTAGCTGTCAGCACTTGAATTACTAATACTAAATCTTTCAGTTTGATTTTAGTAGTGTAGTTCTGTGAGAATATTCTTTAATAGCAAGGCATTTTGAATAGTTTATTTGCAAAGAATGGTACTTAAGATGCAGTGATAATTTCTTGAATGATGCTTACTCATTAGCATCCAGCACATCTGCTGAATGTATAGTAGTAGGTCCAAAGAGACTGAGAAATCCAGGATAGAGACTGATCTGCTTAAATTTTGTTTTACTGACTGTGTTGTGATGTAAATAAAAGATGATGTATATTAGTTGAAAATTAGAGTTAGGGAGATGGTGTAGATCAACAAATATATAAGTTCTTGTATCTGCTCTAGAATGTTAGGTATGGGTGACACTTAACTATTAATAGATTTCATATTTCTTCCTTTTATCCTTTTTGTATTTGTTAATGATTATGTCATTAGGTTGCCTTCGTGTGTGTGTGTGTGTGTGTGTGTGTGTGTGTGTGTGTGT
>NW_017731357.1:2072913-2081237 GCF_001890085.2 Hipposideros armiger | reverse complement strand
CAGCCCAGTTCCAGGTTGAGCTGTTGTTCAGCATCTTAGCTGTAGAGGGCAGTGTCACTGGCCCTCATATGTGGGATCCGAACCAGGGCCCTCTTGCGTCCCAAGCCGGCTGTTAACCAACGCGCCACTCGGCCAGTCCTATAGTAGAATTTTTAAAAACATTTGTTGCTTCTGGAAAGGGGAACTGGGTGGCTGGGGTCAGGATTGGGAAAAAGACTTCACTATAATATACCTTTTGGAATTGGTGATGTTAAGTTTTAACTTTTCAAAAATAGTAAATGAAATTTAAAAGCAAATTATGGAAGTCTAATATGTAAGTTTAGGAATAGATATATCATTAAGAATCATGAATACTTAGGATTACCATTTTAAGTGTGTATTTCTTCCCTCATTTAAAAAAATGTGGTATGTTGAAGTTTCAAAAAATTGTTTAGACTTAGGTGCTTTCAACCCTGTCAAATTCCTAAGGTGTTTACAGGTAAAGGCATTATTGAGTGTCTAGAAAGGGGAAGAATTTTGATTTATGAGGCATATTTCTGGGAAGGATATCAGCTTTAACAATACAGACATTTTTAGGGTTTTGGGAGCAAGTCAGGATAGTATGTTTATTTAGAAATTTATTCTGGAAATTCAGAGTGAATAAACTGTAATCATGGAATTAAGTTGAGATGCACTCACATATACACATCTGTGTTTGTATACGGTTATGTATTATATATAATGCACATTGTATACTTATAATCGTAGAAGTCCAAGGAATCTTTAAAAAAATGTAGCTCTGAATTGTATCCAAAGTAAGATGTCTCATTTCTAACTCCCGCTAAGATAGCTTAGTAATTTATGCTTTAATTCTTTGCATTGATATAAGCCTAAGAAAGATGGCTCATTTAATTTTTGGCATATTTAAGTTTTCCTCCTTTCTAATTGAACTGAATTAAATTTGCTTGTAAGTCATATCCATTCATTGGTCTGATGTCTGGAGCTACCCAAAAGTGCAATTAATCTTCTCTCCCAAGTGACGGCTTTTTAAATATTTGAGTAAAGCTACAACATCCCTGATGAGTCTCCTCAGCTAAACTCAGTTAAAATAATTTTTATATGACAATTTTTCCATCCTCCACCAAACTTGTAGCCCTCGTTTATTACCACTTGTTAAAATGTGGCACTCAGAACTGATGATAATGTTAGCTGGTTAGAGCAGACCTTGCTGAGCTGATTATTGATGTTGATGTGTATAATATGCTTTATTTGGGCCATGAATACATTTTTAGTAATCATATTTCATGGATGGTATGTTGACTTGTATGTAGTGTGCTTAAATCCCTTAATGTATGTCTGTGGCTGGCCTTTAGGAAGTATGGGCAGAACTGCATGCTTGTTTTTATTATATTCAACCTAAAAGTTTTGGGTCATTTAAAATCATTGGTTCATTTAAAATATCAGTGATTTATACCTTAATGGAAATGATTTTAAATAACTAATAAAGGTTAATCATTAGTATCCTGACTTACACTTGTAAGAAATGGAAGTTTAGGGCAAAGAAGAGAAGCTTATTTGAGAAACTAAAATATAATGTGACATTGGTTTGTCATACTGCTACGTGATCTTGGGTTGGGATACTGCCCCTCCCCTGACAAAGCTTAACAGGTGAGGGAGGCAGGAAGTACCTGGGAGCCACATAGAAGGTGAGGGGCTTCAAAAAGGGGAGCCACCAAACTAGGACTGCGTTCAGATTCTGTCTTGGACATTTGTGGCAGGCATAAAACAACAACAACAGAGAAAACTATTGGGGTATATAAACCTATATTAATTTGCTCTACCATTTGTATGTCATCCAACTACTTCAGCTAATTTTTTAAATTGAAAAAAAAAATCCCTGGTTTAAGAGTTGCCTATATTTAACAATTCTAAAATATTAAGAAGTGTTATATTTTAGCTGGAAACTGACCAAGTTCATCATAAAAAACTTTAATGCTTAACATTAAAAAATAAATTAGTTATATATCTGTGCTCATGAGCTCTAAACTTTTATCAAGGCTTAGAAATAGAAGGTAATGATAGTATTACTGTTCTAAGATAATAGATTTTTCAAATAATAAAAGTAAAGCAGATACCGAGCATAAACTATATTGAACATTGTGGAAAATGGCTCTGTAATGGAAGACATCCAAACTCTCTACCTAGCTGGGAGGATCTTCATTGACTCTCATTTGATTCTAGTATTTATGATTAACTGTTTATTTTCATTCTCAATGTTTTCTTCCAGTAAGTGGTAAGGATTGTAGATGTGTAAGCTACTAGCTGTAAACTATAGGCTGTAAAGGTGGTTTTGGTGGAGGGCATTGCTCATCCCCAAAAATAAAGATATTCCTTTATTTTTATAGATTTTTAAAACAAAAGAAATTTTGCTTTCCTAGCATTTAGCATATGGATTGAATATTCAGGTATTTTAAAGCTTTAAAAGTTATCTAGCTCAATACACTGCCCATTAGTCACCTATTTAAATTTAAAAAATTAAAATGAAATAATCTAAAATTCAGCTGTTGGCTTGCATCAGCCATATTTCCAGTGCTCAATAGCCACATGTTTCTAGGGGCTACTATTGGGTTGTCGGAAAAGTCATGATGTATTTTTTCTGTTTTTTGTTGCAAAAATGCGTCATGACTTTTCCAACAACCCAATATATTGGGTAATCCAGATTATGGAACATTTTTTTCACTGCAAAAAGTGCTCTGTTGAATGATGCTGCTCTAGATACAAGTTATTTAAATTTCAGACTGTCCTCACACTAAAGGTAGGATGAATGCTGGTGGAAAGCTTAATAAATTTTTAATGATTTCTATAAGAATAGAAATGGTATAAGTTAATTATGAAAACCCTAGAAGATATGGAAGAGTAAAATGAGCAAAATACAAAGAAGTTACTGTATGGCCCAACTGCAGACTTTCTTTTTTTTTTTTTCCAAGACATTCTCCAAGATAGACCACATGTTAAGACACAAAACAAGTCTCAATAAATTTAAGAAGATTGAAATCATATCAAGCATCTTCTCTGACCACAATGCTATAAAACTAGAAATCAATTATAAANCCTTTTTGTATTTGTTAATGATTATGTCATTAGGTTGCCTTCGTGTGTGTGTGTGTGTGTGTGTGTGTGTGTGTGTTAATGAGGAAAGAGGGTACATACTCCTTTATCTATTAAATGAAAGAATTCTCAGAGACAGTTCCAGGCTGCTCTGGAACTCCACTGTTCCAGGAACTTGGGCTTCTGTTTTCCTACTCCATCCTCAGCTTGTGGCTTCTACCATCTGGGTGATTCCAGCTAGGGGGAGGAGGTGTTGAAGCAGAGCATGTGCTTTCCGTATATCCAGTTGGCCAGAACTTACTGTATTTTGCTGTGTATAATGGACACTTTTTTTGCCCAAATTTGTGAGGGGCAAAAAATAAGGATGCACATTATACATGGGTAGTACTAATTCTGTATCCATATAAATGTTTTTAATTCTTTTTATTTGTGTTTATGAGTTAAAAGTGTAACTCTAGAAATCAATAACGATATCCATAAGCAAAATAATACCCTGGAATACGATAATCGATTTTGTTGAACTTATGATGAACTTGCAATGATGAAGAGTTATTGGACTTCTATGATGTGTAAATATCATAAATTTATTACTGGTAAATAAAATTTCTTGTACCATAATGTTAAAAAATAAGTGCTAAAATTCCTTTATAATACAAAAAATAAGTACCTAAATGTAAACAAAAGTTTGAATTAAAAAATTAAAACGAAAGATTTTTTTCCCCCTGAAAGTTTGGACCAAAAACATGGGTGAGTATTATACTTGGGAGCACATTATACAATACATGGTAAAATACGGTAATCACTATGCCACATCTACAAGGATGGCTGGGGAATCCCAATATTCTGTGTAAACATGCCTAATTAAATTGAGGGGGTCTAGTAACAGAGGAGAAAGGATGGTAGGGACACCTACAATCTGAAGCAAGTTCAGAACAGTGCTTATATAAATAAGTTAATATTAATACCCAAGTGGGGATCATACATGTGTTTGCATCTACACAAAATAATCTTGAATATAGTAGTTTTTTTTTTTTAAAGATTTTATTGGGGAATTGGGGAGGGAACAGCGTTGGGGAATCGGGGAAGGGGAACAGACAAGTTGCTGTCCTTCTGTTCTTCAGTCTGGATGTGGAGGACGTTGTTTCACTGGCCCAAGTTGGCACCATCATTGCGCTCTTCCCAGGCGAGGCAAATCTGTCGCCGGCTTCTGGACGGCCGCTCACTGCGGCTGCTGGTGGCTCACGCTGGCTGCTGGCTACACACGGTAGCCCATGACAACCCACTGCAGCAGGGGCTGCAGCCTACGCCATCACTGGCGACTCACGGCAGCCCAGNAAATAAAAGAACAAATTAACATATGGGATTACATCAAACTTAAAAGTTTTTTCACAGCAAAGGAAATCATCAATAAAACAAAAAGGCAGCCTACTGAGTGGGAGAAGATATTTGCCAGTGATATATCTGATTGGGGTTAATATCCACAATTTATAAAACACTCATTCAACTCAACATCAAAAAAACAAACAACCCAATTAACAAATGGGCAGAGGATATGAAGAGACATTTCTCTAAAGAGGACATACAGATGGCCAGCAGGCATATGAAAAAATGTTCAACCTCACTAATCATTAGAGAAATGAAAATAAAAACCACAATGAGATATCACCTCACTCCAGTCAGAATGGCTATCATCAGTAAATCAACAAACAACAAGTGCTGGCGAGGCTGTGGAGAAAAGGGAACCCTGGTGCACTGTTGGTGGGACTGCAGGTTGGTGCAGCCATTTTGGAAATCAGTATGGAGATATCTCAAAAAACTGGAAATGGAACTTCCGTATGACTCAACAGTTCCACTCTTGGGTATCTATCCAGAGAAACCCAAGACGCTAATTCGAAAAAAATATATGTACCCCTATGTTTATTGCGGCACTATTCACAATAGCCAAGACTTGGAAACAACCGAAATGCCCATTGGTAGATGCCTGGATTAAGAAACTGTGGTACATTTATACAATGGAATATTACTCTGCCATAAAGAACGAAATCGTACCATTTGGGACGATATGGATGCACCTAGAGACTATTATGTTAAGTGAAATAAGTCAGTCGTAGAAAGACAAATACCATATGATTGCACTTATATGTGGAATCTAAAAAACTGAATGAACGAGGAAAGTAAACAATTGGTCTCAGAGATATAGA
Organism: Hipposideros armiger; assembly: GCF_001890085.2. Taxonomy (NCBI): domain Eukaryota; kingdom Metazoa; phylum Chordata; class Mammalia; order Chiroptera; family Hipposideridae; genus Hipposideros; species Hipposideros armiger. The sequence goes on along the minus strand of NW_017731357.1, from coordinate 2,075,949 downwards.
GGAATAACTGATGGCTGCTATTTGGGAGGGGGTGGGGATGAGGGAGAAGGGGAAGGGATTAGACCGCATAAATATGTAATTACAATATTGCCACAGGGACATGAAAGACAGTTCGAGGAATATAATTCGTAATGTAAATATTTTGTAGGGTGTCAGATGGTCACGTCTTGCTAGGGAGACCGCATCATGGATGGGGTAGAGGCTTGATCACTGCACTGTACACCTGAAGCTGATGTTGTATAATATTGTATGTCAACTATAAGTATATATATATATATATATATATATATATATATATATATATATATATATATATATATTTTGTATGTATGTCATGGGACGTGGAGTATAGTGTGGGAGTGGAGTCAAGGGAATTGTAATAGATATGTATGATGTTGGGGGGAAGTGGGGTGGCGGATTGGGGGAGGGGGGTTGTCATTTCGAGGGGTAAAAAGTATATTGCACTGTGTTGTACAGCTGAAACTAATTCTAAAAGTGTATTTCACAATAAAAAATATAAAAAAATAAGTTAATCTACCAGATATGAAGATGAAAAGCTGATTAAAAAATAAACAATAATTTAGCAATGCTTATAATCCTGATAAACTACTTTTAAAAGCAAGGGTGATTAACAGTAAGTCCAGAAGAGTGGTGTGGGGTGGGCTAGGTAGGAATGTAAACAAGGAGATTAGAGGAACTTCTGTATCTTTTAGTCGTGTGTGGTAGATGAACATCATCATAGATTTTTCTCTTTCTATTATTCTTTAAATTGTACATATATGTAATACATTGTCTCTCTTTTCAATAAAACACTTTTCAAATAGTAAAAAAAAAACCCAGACTTTCTATTTTTAACATTTGTTTTATATTCTGGTCCTTTTTCTCTGCACATGTGTCCAAATACTCACACTATATGGGGATAATTTTACTTGTGCATATTTAAAATTAAAAAAAAAAGCTAGAATATAAGAGTTACCGTTTTAATGGGAAATAATTTTGCTTTATAGAAGTTTACTTGAACTTTGTTCTAAATCTAAACTATAGATCTATGTTTATAATCGTTTGACTAAAAATATTATTATAAAAAACTTTCATTTTAGATTATATGAGTTAGTAGTATTAGAAATTATCTTGTTATTTATTTACCTTTAAATGTTCCTTAAAAATTGTTAGTATTTGCCTGTATTTAATATCAGTATTTACCTCAAACACTTCAAATAAATTCATGATGTTTCACTATGAAATGATGACAGAAGGCTCTTGGATACTATTCTGCCTTTTTGCTTGCCTTCATCTTGTGTGATATTTGGCTCTGCCAGCATCATCTTTGACCACCGACATTAGTTAGTTGCATGCTAGGTTTGTTGGAAATTACAGATGCTCTTTGACTTATGATGGGGGTTACATCCCGTCCGGATAAACCCGTTGGATGTTGAAAATATTGCAAGTTGAAAATGCATCAAGTACACCTAACTTACCAAACACCATAGCTTAGCCTAACAGGTTTCTATTGAGTACTTATTGCTTTCATACTGTCCTAAAGTTGAAAAATTATAAATCGAACCATCATAAGTAATGGACCTTCTGTATTATAAATTTGTTAACGAAGCCTGAGTGTATGGGTAGGTGAATTTAAAATCTCATTTTGGTTTTTACCTCGTGTTATGTTTCACAACAATACGAGTTGTATGTAGTATTCATTTTGGATGTGTTCCTTTGTTTCATGGGAAATGGAAGATAGGCAATAGATCATAATAATGGCATCAAGGTATGGTGACAAGAGGAAGTATAGGGTATTGCCATCTTTTTTGCTTAGATTATTGAAAATTTCTTTGTATCTTGAATCCTTTTTCACCATGAAACCATATTTGCTTGTAAATTTAATGCTGGATTAGCCATAATTAATTGTCAGAGAGAGTAGGAAAAGTTTCTAAATATCTTACTAAGAGTTTTAAAAAAACGAAGACTGTAACTGTTTTAATGCGTGCTTTATTTACAATGCCATTGATCGCTTTAAAAAGTCACTCATTTGATGTAAAATTAAGAATTGTCATTCTGTAGCCCAATAATTTTATGAATTTTTCTGATATTAAAAAGCACTGGAATAAATTGTATTTTTGTACTCTTAACCATCTGCCAGATAGGATTATATATGACTTAAATAAAGAGGATCTTGAAATTTCATGCCTCCAAATTATAGTAATTTCTGAGCCTTCAGTGTAGCATTCAGACTCTTAATTATAGGGAAGCAGAATGATTAGTTTTCAGTGCTTGTGATTTGGTACATATGCACATTTAGATAGCTAAGAGTGGAATAAGAACTGAAGACAGTCCTTTTGTAAATGGTGGGCTTTAAGGATACTAGAATCACCCCCGAATTCGCCTTGTTTCAGGATGGCTTCTCCAAATTTGATGAATATTTATATATATGCTTTAGATAGGTAATTTTTTTGATATATGTTTTAAAACTCTCAACGGCTCTATATTTTACGGGAGAGGAAAAATCAAGGCATTTTAAATGGGTACCCCGCCCCACATGACATTTTCTTATCCCATCAAAAGCTCTTGAAGTGGAGGTGAAAGAATTTTTTGATAATGGAAGCAATTCTAGTTCCCTTCTTTGTGGGCACCAAACCTTGGAGTGTACCCAGAGATTTGAGAAATCATACACATTTTTTTCTTATGTAAATTGTTAGCCAGGGACATTTTGACAAAATTATTGGGAGAATCGAAACAGCCATGAAAGAGTTAGAGTTTTTTTCTTATCTAAAGAGAAGGTTAAAAAATAAATAAATAAAGAGAAGGTAAAGAAACAAGTATTAAATACCTATGGAGTGCTAAGCACTGTGATAAACCCTTAAAGAAGTTTCTAATTTTAATCCTTTTGTCAGGCCTTTGAGTGTTATTAAAACTCAAAAAAGAGAGAGGATACATTCCGCAGGATCTCCTGTAGTTAGTGACACCTGGAATTTGTCAGACTCCAGAATTCTGTTCTTTCCATCATTCATTTTCTCCCAGTCTCTTGGATTATAAAGG
>NW_017731357.1:1990837-2072879 GCF_001890085.2 Hipposideros armiger | reverse complement strand
GCGGTACATGATATCCTTAAAATATTTTTTTTTTCCTTCAGGGAAAAAATGGTGAGAGTGAGTGCATAATAAGCATGTATTGGAGTGGGGGAAAGATTAGGAATAGAGTTAGAGTTGGTGGGTTTGAGATATATTATGAGAAGACAATTGAAAGGCAGTTTATGGTAGTTTAAACTGGTAGAGGTTATGGCAAAAAGTAGCTGTTAAGTATTAATGGTAGCTGTTACTACCGGGAGGTGCCAAAAAAATGTATACAAGCGAACATTGGTCAGTGTTGCTCAAGCAGTAGTTTGCTGTAATCAAAAGTGTCTGGACGCCACTGGTAACCACTCTGAGCATCTCTTGTAATTGCAGAATTCAAACATGACTTGTATTCATCTTTTGTTATCGGTATATATTGAGCATTACAATTTTAATAGTTTTTTCTTAAAATGCATGTACATTTTTTGGGCACTTTTTGTATTACTCTGGAGATTATGAATTCTCATATAATTTAGTAAAGTTCTTCTCATCTGTGGGAAAGATTGATATTATTTGTTTATATCAACAGTGGCCATGGTAATAATTTAGATTTAAAACTTGTAAAGTTATCAAAGTGCTCCTACATTATCTTATTTGGCAATTTCCATTTTACAGATAGGAAAAGCACTATGCCATAACTAGTGGCTCTTTTAATAATACTTAGGTATTCTAAAGATTGAATGGAGGGTGGTATGTGCATTATCTCAGGAAGGAAATGCATTTTAGGTTTTTGTCTTTTTCTTAAATGTTTGTATTTTTTATTTTTAGGCTGTTCGCTGCTACGAATCCCTAATCTTAAAAGCTGAAGGAAAAGTGGAGTCTGATTTCTTTTGTCAATTAGGTCACTTCAACCTCTTATTGGAAGATTATCCAAAAGGTAATATTTCCCCTTGTTAATTACTGTTTGATTTATATGTTTTAAATAATTGTAATTGTACTCTAGGGTACTACCATTTTTACTTCTAAGAAATTGTAAGCTTATGAACATTCTAAACAATGAGAAAGAACAACAGGGTAGGTGTAAATGTGAAAAGTTCATGTAACTCCATATAAAACATCAATATGTTGGCTGTTCAGTTAAACTGATACCTGTCTACATGTGTATTGTTGTTTTGTTATGCCTTGTGAAAAATTCCTGCCCTTTAAAGGCTGTACCATAGTAGAAAGTGAGCCATTGATGGACACTTTGGAAAAGTAGCACAGACTCAGCACTTCGCTTCTTTATCCTGGCTAGAAAACTTCCATTTTAGCTAGGAAATATTTGAACAAAAATCTGATCCATAACCATGTTACTGTAAAGGTAAGTAACACAGAGAGATGATCACATATGAGCTTGAGCATTGGGTAAAACAAATTTTGTATTCATCTGAGAATTTTTTCCTATAAGAAATAAGTGAGTTAAATAACTGAAGGTAGTCCTCCAAGATGTGTCCTTTTTATGGCACCAAGCTGCTAACCCAGAGCATTACTCACATAGGAAGTTAAAAGCATCCCCAAATATTACTTCCCTCAATACCAAAGGCAAAAGAACACAGCAGAGAAAAACTGTATCCTTATAAGCAAGAACTTTTTGATGATAGTAAACATCTTTATTTAGAGTGGATGGACTTATTTATTATGCTTAGATTCTACAAATGTGTTTAGTGGGGAGAACAACTGGCCGGTTGTTTCAGGGCTAGAGTGAAGGATTCTCAGTGTTAATTGTTGACGTTTTATTATGCCACTTTTGGTGTTAGGTCAAGTGAACACTTTCCTAATGAAAATGCAGTTTTAGTTTGCTACAGGTGTAATCTGTGGGGTTGGGAGTTAGGCTTAGTTTCTAGCTCATCCTTGTTGTTTACAGCTGCATTACCATTAGCAGATTATATACACATCCCTGAGCTTCTGTCTTCTAATTTGTAAAATGAGGGGAGGAAGTGATACCTCAGATTTTGGAATAGTTACGGGAAACTGGTTAGTACGTAGCAAGATGGCTTCAGGATAATAGGTATTAATAATTATTTAATACTCTATTACACATTTTAATTTTAATTAAAACGAAATTATTTAAAGGAAACCATTATTCAAAAGAAAGAAATCTGTGCAATCTAATTTTTCAATGCTATACCTTTTTTCTTGTAGAGCACACTAATTTGAGAGCACATAAATAGAAACCCAGACTTGAAAATTAGGTTTGCCTATGGGGCTGTATATCCTTGCTGCATAGCAGTCATTAAAATATATATTGGCTTTGAAAACTTTATTAGTTTATTGATTTAGCTACATTTTCTATTTATAAAATATTTGGCTATGAAGGTAATGAAGAATACAGGGTTATTTGTTTTGGAGGTGTCTTTTTCCTTTTTGAAAGGTGAGGTACCGGGCATGTAGTAACTAGATTGTTGGCGACTAGCTGGTGGGAGTAACCTAATAAGATGGGAGAAGAAAAAGATAACCTAAGGATTTAATTAAGTCTTTGAAAAGAGATGCTCTTAACCTTTTCACTATTTTAATTGATTTCAAGTTTGTTCTCCCAAATGTGTCAAAAATCCACAGAAAAGGGCCGGCCGAGTGGCGCGATGGTTAAGAACTGGCTTGGGATGCCAGAGAGCCCCGGTTTGGATCCCACATATGAGGGCCGGTGACACTGCCCTCCATAGCTAAGATGCTGAACAACAGCTCAACCTGGAGCTGGGCTGCCGTGAGTCACCGGCGACGGCGTAGGCTGCAGCCCCTGTGGCAGTGGGTTGCCATGGGCTACTGTGTGTAGCCAGCAGCCGCAGTGAGCGGCCGTCCAGAAGCCGGCGACTGATCTGCCTTGCCCCCGAAGAGCTCAATGATGATGCCAACTTGGGCCAGTGAAGCAACGTCCTCCACAACTAGACTGAAGAACAAAAACGATAGCAACTTGTCTGTTCCCCTTCCCCAATTCCCCAGCACTGTTTCCATCCCCCCAGTTCCCCAATTAAAAAAAAAATCCACAGAAAATACAGTATTTTTATATATATATAATTTTAAGATTTTATTGGGGAATCGGGGGAGGGGAACAGCATTGGGGAATCAGGGAAGGGGACAGCCAAGTTGTTGTTCTTCAATCTTAGTTGTGGAGGGCGCCAGTCTCCATCTGGCTTCCCGTCGGCAGCTCATGGCCTCTAAGCTCAAGGTGCTGTTTTCAATGTTAGTTGCGGGTGGGCGTAGCCACCATCCCATGCGGGAGTTGAACCAGCAGCCTTGTTGTTAAGAGTGCATGCCCTATCCACTGAGCCATCCGGGCGGCAGCTCAGCTCAAGGTGCTGAGTTCAGTCTTAGTTGCGGATTAGCGTAGCCCACCATCAAACAGGCAGTCTTGTTTTGTTATACCAGCTGAGCCATCCTGCCACCTGTTAGCGGCAGCTCAGCTCAGGTGCAGTGTTACTGGCCCATGTAGGAATCAAACCGGCAGTCCCACTGCTCAGAGCTCTTGCTCTTAAGCCAACTCTTAACCAACTGAGCCACTCGGCTGGCCCCCAGTATTTATATTTTTAAATAAAGTTAAGGTGCTACATTTTATTAAAATAAATGATTAAAGTATAAAAATTTTCTATTCATTCTTGAAAAACGCAAAAATAGAGAAAAATGTACATCTGCTTTCCTAAACTTCCTTTTTGGAACACTGAACTCGTGGGGTAAAGTCGAATGCTGCAGTCAGCAGCATGGAAATATCATTAGACTATACACGAACGTCAGAGCAAAAATGTTAAACCCATTTACTGTCGTGTAGATCAGGGGTCGGCAAACTTTTGTGACGGAAGAGCCGCCAGGGGTCAGCAAACTGCAGCTTGCTAACTGTGGCTCTGAAGTAAAATTGAAAATGAAAATAAAACTATCATAGTTTCATTTATAAAATTTTTACAGGATATTATTTACATAATGGTGATTATGTAAAAATATATTTATGACTCTTAAATAAGTTTTAAATTGTTGTGAGGGACAGGATTGGCTCTTCCAGGGGTCAGCAAACTTTTTAGATGGAACGTACCCAAAGAGCTGCATATGTGACTCGCCAGCTGCAGTTTGCCAGCCCCTGGTGTAGATGAACTGGCTATTAATAGGTAGACTGTAGGTTGATTATTTGTAATAGGAAAAAGAAGAAGGAGAGTGGTCGCAGAGGTATACATATGTATTTTAGTATTTCAAGCTGATGGTTTCTATTTCCTAGATGTGAGGTTTTTTGGTTTTTTTTAAAATCTCCTTTGAGGCTTTATTGACCACATTTCCACTTAAAAACAATTCCTTTTTAAATACAAGTGATTGAATTCTTTTTATCCATTCTCATTGTCATCTTCCTGTAAGTCGAAAACTAGAGCCAGCCTCTAGTAGTCATCTTCCACCCACCCCCCATGCCCCTGCCCCGGCCCGTCACCACCACCACCACTAATTACTAATTTTTGGGAACATTTGTTACCTCAGGTGCTTCCTTATTCTCTTTGGAACCAAAACAAGATGAGAACTTCCAACCCCAGTAAAATAGACATTTATTTTTAGAGAACAGATTAGGTACCATAACTTTTTGGGTAGTAAACATAAACCATGCAATGAACATGTGAATAAACCGCTCAGGTATGTATGTGGGGGACTTCCTGGCCCTGTTATTTTGAAGACAGTTCTTCAGTTATTGTCCTGAGGCCTCTCGTCTTCGTGTGAAATTTTCTGAGCTTGGGGTTCTTTGTCAAAAACTGCTGCTACTTTTGTAATAGAAAATGGTAGAACCTCTTTTGTGTACATTTTGGACTGTGGGTTTTTTTGTTTGTTTTTTGGCTCTTATTTGTCATTCTGATACTGTTTCCTGTCTTACAGGAATTCCTAAAAAATTTCTGATCTGCAGATGGTATACTTTGGTTATTGTTACTGTTATGGATTTATTCATTAAACATCTTTTCTGTCATTTCAGTTGAATTTGAAGCAGAAGGAAAAAAACCTTTGTGAAACTTCTTTTTTTTAGTTTAAAACATTTTGTGTCACTTGATTTGGTCATTTGGCTCTAGGAATTTATCCTAAAAAACGTACCGTATTTTGCATGTTATAATGCTCACTTTTTTGCCCAAATTTGTGAGGGAAAAATAAGGATGTGCATATGTAGTACTAATTCCATATGTATATAAATGTTTTTAATTCTTTCATTTATGCTTATGAGTTAAAAGTGTAACTCTAGAAGGGCCGGCCGAGTGGCTCAGTTGGTTAAGAGCTCGCTCAAGGGTTTGAGCTCTGAGCAACAGCAGTTCGAGTCCAGCCCGAGCTGAGCAGCCGCTGAGCTGCCAACAGGTGGCAGGATGGCTCAGCTAAAAAAAAAGTGTAACTCTAGAAATCAGTAATGATATCTGAATGTAAAATAATGTCCTGGAATATGATAATCGTTTTTGTTGAACTTTACGATGAACTTGCAATGAAAGTAATTTCTGCCAACGAAGAGCAATGTATTGTTGTCCAACAGAGTAAGTGATTCTGACTTGATAAGATAGGTGATTCCAATCACTTTATTACCATAGCATGAACAGCGCAACATTTCTCTTTGTACACTTTAGGCGGGAGCTAGCAATCTAGCTGATAGTTGTACAGAAATTATTGGAAAATTAAAACGAAAGATTTTTTTTTCCCCTGAAAGTTTGGGCCAAAAATGTGGGTGTGCGTTATACATGGTAGCACATTATACACGGCAAAATACGGTAATTGCTTAGAGAATTTGGGGAAAATGGGGGCTCAAATACACTTGGCCTACTGTGGGTTGGATTCCTCTGGAGGGAGTTTAGCATACAGGATGTTTAGTAAGGAGTGCCTTTTTAGGATGAACACCTGTGAAGGTGGGGGATGGAACCAGGATTGGACAGAGGGAGAAGTTAAGTTGTGACATTCTTGGTGTACTCCAGGGGGAGCCCTGGAGGTAGAAAAGCCCTTCAGAGCTATCTCAAGTTGGGCCAAGATGACTAGGCCTTTATACTCCATCCATTCAATATTGGATGTGGGCCAGCCTGGGAAGGAGTACTACTTCGGGCAAGTAGTCTCTTCAGCTAAGGCAGCTCACCGCTAGAGGCTGTCTGCATGTAGGACTCCCAGCAATCTTTTCTTGAAGTGGGATTTGAGTGGTTCTTCACAGTGTCTACCATATTTCCACTCCTAACCCCAAAGCTAACCCATTAACCTCAGCTGAACCAAACAGCTGATGGAGTTGTTAGACTGCCTTAAGCCATGGAGATGGTACAGTGATATCTTGGGTTGGAGAACAACCTGAGAGACAGAACCCTGGGCTGAACAACTATGTATATTCTTGTGAATATATGTGATGGATCTTACAAGCAGTTTAATTAATAGTTACATGTAAATATCTGTAAATATGTGCGGCAAATTATTGGAGAGGATAGTCACTAAGTTAGTTGCTTAGAAAATCAAGTAGCAAATTACCACAAAGTACATAGCAAAATTTTAAAAAGTTAGAAATCATGAGGTAAGAGACTAGAAGGATGGATAGTAAGGATTCCAGAAGTAAAAAAAAAAAATTAGTTGAAGGAGATGTAATAAGTAATTACTCCTAATATTTGTATGAAAACCTTGAAACTTTTAAAAATAGTTTCTTCATGGTTTGTGGTGAGCTAGAATCTTTCCCTGAAATTCCAGCCAATGATAGATCTTCTTTTCTTTCCTCCTTCCTTCAAGTAATTGGTCATTTGTTGTATTTTCTGTCACTTGTGGACAAATTAGGTTTTGGTTGGTTTAGTTCCTCAGCAGTTACAAGTGGCCAGGGCAAGTTACCTACCAGAATTGTTAATGTGGAGAAGTCTTAAGTCAGAGTTGGTGAGCTTTCTTTGTCTTATTCTCTTTCGTCTTTCTTGGGTGGAATGACAGTACTCCATTTTAGGATATATATAGTATAAGAACATAAAGCACATGTTTTTAAATAATTTTAAGTTTGGCTTCTCCAAAAATTACCATTTAAAAAAATTTTTTTCAATGGTTCATTTTTTTTATTGCTGTGGCTGTTGGAACTAAAGGTTGTGATTATTTTAAGAATCTGCCCTTTGTTTAAAAATCGCCTTACAGATAGTCAATGGGAATTAGTTTGCATAGTATATATTGGGTTGTTGGAAAAGTCATGACGCATTTTTTTCTGTGGTTTCTATGCAAAAATGCGTCATGACTTTTCCGACAACCCAATATGTTTGCTATACAATGCAGATTTACTTTGTCGAAATAGTAAAATAGAATGAAATAAAAATCCAGAATATTGACATATACTGGCATATAATATCCACAGAATGACTATTATGTACCTCTCTGAAAGCTGATACAGTTAAGGTGATCGTTTCATGTGTTTTCATTGCATTCACAGTCATTGTACCCTATTTCTCCATATAGCTTCATTTAAACGTATTTCATGATTTAAGAAAAAATCTAGTGCCTCCACTCCCTCCCATTACAATTTGGGATTCAGTGAATCTGTTCTCTGTTCAATCTATTCATGGCCTAGAATTAGAAAATGTAGTTGAGAAATACCCAAGGAAGTACAATAGTGACCATAACCCAGATTGTTAAAAACCCATATCCATGTCCAGGCAACAAGCGAAAGTTATAGTAGCTTCAAGAACTAGAGAGCTGGTGGCAGAACACATTGAAGCAACACAAAGAAGACGCCTACTCAGTGTCTCTTGTAGTAAGCCAAATGTGAGATACAAAGACCTTGAGTGTGTTATTTTAATAATGACAAAGAAGCAGTAAATCTGAGATTTCAGTAGATCCATTAGTTGTGCTTGAAGACCTCAGTGAAGATACTGATATAGGAGTAAAAGGATTATTTGCTTCTTTGCTTTCACAACTTTCTATCTGCTTATCTCTGTAATCTTAAATCTTTTTAAATTTATGGAGAGACAGGCACATAGGAACAAATGTCTATTGTGGTTGGATGCTGTCTAGGGGACTTTTCAGATGCTAATATGTATTAATATATATTAATGCTACATATAAGAGGAGATGTGTTTTAGGCAACCATAGATTTGAGAAGGCAGGAAGGTGGCTAGAGAGCTAGGCACATCAATCATTTATATACAATGAAACAGTTAATATAAGCTCTCTGAGGTATCATTTCTCCCAGGGTATAAATGTAACTTTTCAGTTCAGCCTCAGAAAAACAAAGCAAAACAAAGAAATCTATTGACCTAATAACCGTAGGCAACCACAACTTGTTCTGGCCTAAAGATGACACACTGCAACTGACTTATTTGTCCTTTCCTTTCCGTCCATACCCACAGACTCACCCACGAGCACCTAACCTGCTGCCTATATTGTTACACATTGGGCTAGGGATGAAAAGAGAAATGCTCTGAGTTCTACCTTTGTTAGTACATGGTCTAATATCAGAGTATGGGTTGAATTTTAAATCTTTTTCCTTCATTTCATTTATATTGCATCTAACTCTGAAGAAGAGTCCCTTGTTCTGGCAAGGCTATCACCCTTAACCTACAGTGTTGTTTCTTTTCATCCTTGTGCCATCTGTATGGACTTGTCATCAGGCATGCCTTCTTTCACTTGTTTTCACAATCTTAACTCAGAGCCGTAATATTTCCAAGCATATTGAAGTCTCTATCACCTACTAAATCGTTTTCCCTCTTTATTCCCTCACTCTGTTTCTGTAGATCTCTCTGTATTTAATTCCAGACAAGTTATAATATGGCTTTGGATTTCTCTTTTTATTCTTTAGTTTAACCTTATGCTGTTACTGAAAAACTTTTTAGGGTGCTTGTGACCTGTAAGGAAATAATTTGGATTAAATGGCTTGATGGTCACAGTCTTTTAGGATGTGAAGTCAAATTAGAACCCAGATTTGCCTAAAGCTTTTTTATTTATACTTTTCTTACTACTGGGTTGTCAGAAAAGTCATGACGTATTTTTTTCTATGTTTTTCATTGCAAAAATGTGTCATAACTTCCGACAACCCAATATTAAAGTAAGCATCAAAAATGAAAGAGTTCCTTTGCCCTTTGAGGTGGTTGAGCTCTTAGTCATTCTTGGAAGTAAGATCTCTTGTGAAAACAAATAATGCATCATATTCTGGAGTAGCCTTGGAAAATCTTAATCCTTTTGTCAGGTTTGGTCTCTGAGGAAGGTCAAGGTGATTTACGAGGTAGCCTAGATTCTGTTCAAGTGCAGGTCTGAGATATGACCATGGCTTTACACCCTTGAACTCCCTCTGATATATTTGACATTTGTTACCATGTTTGACTGTGAGGAGTGGGCCCTGGATTTCTAAATTGTTTGGTCTTAAATATCACTGTCTACTGGGAGGTGGGTTTGGTGGGAGGCTTGTTATAATGTTTCTTTTAATGTTTAATGTTTTTGTATTATTATTGATTTTGAAATGGGATGTAATTGTGACTCATACTTATTTTTTTTCTTTCAGCATTATCTGCATACCAGAGGTACTACAGTTTACAGTCTGACTACTGGAAGGTTAGTGCACATTTGCATGCCTATTTCCTATTTGCTTTTTGGGCAGGTTACTGTTGGTTATTCTCAAAATGAATTGTGCTATTAATTTTTTTTTTCCTCTGTATTTTGTTAATTAAAAAATATTACTTCTAGGGAACTGGGATTGGAAAAGGAAAAATGAGTGTTCTTTGTGCTATCTTGTATAAATCACCTTGTATTTTATTAAAATAATTAGATTACTCTGACACAATCTGTTGGCCAAAGATGATCCTAAGTGTGAGAATTTAAAAGCAAGCAAGACCAAGGGACAACAAAATGATTTCTTTGGTTTTCTTAAATTGGTATCTGGGAATAAAAGAAGACTGAAAATGGGTGTATCAAGCTGTAAAGGGAAGGCTGAATGGGAAAGCTATAAAGGAAATCTTTCCTGTTATAGACTGTCTGTGATTGAAGCTGTGAGGACAGCTGAACCTAACCATTTTTAAAAAGACCTACCTAAATGAAGAACTGTGCTTGGCAATGAATCATCTATTTTCTTAGTTTAAGCAGTACATAAAGTTACCTGGGCAGGTTAATCTTTTATACTATGTGTACTTTTATGTATAAGTTTATTGACCAATGGGGCTTCCTTATTTGAATTGCCATTTCAGATTTTTTTTTTTTTAAGATTTTTATTGGGGAATTGGGGGGATGGGAACAGCGGTGGGGAATTGGGGAAAGGGGAACAGACAAGTTGCTGTTGTTTTGTTCTTCAGTCTAGTTTTGGAGGACGTTGCTTCACTGGCCCAATTTGGCACCATCATTGCGCTCTTCCCGGGCGAGGCAGATCAGTAGCTGGCTTCTGGATGGCCACTCACGCTGGCTGCCGGCTACACACGGTAGCCCATGGAAACCCACTGCCACAGGGACTGCAGCCTACGCCGTCACCAGCGACTCACGGCAGCCCAGCTCCAGGTTGAGCTGTTGTTCAGCATCTTAGCTGTAGAGGGCAGTGTCACCGGCCCTCATATGTGGGATCCAAACCGGGGCCCTCTGGTGTCCCAAGCCAGTTCTTAACCAGCGCGCCACTCGGCTGGCCCATGGCATTGTCTTTTAATTTTGTTTTTTTTTCTTTACTATATTTTGAAGCTCTCTTATTAGGCATATGCACATTTATGATTGCCATTTTTACCTGATGAATTGGCCCCTTTATCACTATAAAATATTTTTTACCTCTGGTAATTCTTTTTGTCTTGACATATGTTTTTATCTGGTATTAATATAACCATGCCATCCTTCTTAAACTTGTTATTTACATGATATCCTTTTTCTTTTCCTTTCAACTTATTGTTATCTTTATATTTACAATTCTTCTTTTGTAGATAGCTTATACATGGGTCTTGCTTTTTATGCATTGTGAAAATCTCTGCTTTTTACTTACTTGCATTGTTGTAAACTATTGCATTACTTGTAACTATTTACAGTTAATATAATCATTCATATGGTTGCTTTTGCATCTTTCATTTAACTTTATGTTTGTCCCCTCAGTTTCTTGGTCTTATTTTTCTCCTTATCTGACCCCTCCCTTTTGATATTTGAATCTGTTTTACAATTCACTTCACTTTTCCTATAGGCCTTTTCAGCTCTTTTCACTTTTTGTTCAGTGAGGGTTCTAGGGATTATAGTATACACCTTTAATTTTTCACAGTCAAGTCTCAGTTAATAGCATACCAATTCACATAAAATGTAGAAAGTTTGCAACTATATACCGTATTTCCCCAAGTATAAGATGCACCCTTTTCCAAAAAATTTGGGGTCTAAAAACTGGGTGCGTCTTACACAGTGGTTGTAGATTTCAAATGCCATAAATGGAACTGAGGACGAGGCAGTATATGAAGACAGTGATTAGTCATCAGACACAGATGAGGACAAGCTAATGGTTGGGAGTTTTGACAGTGATGAGGAGTTGTATGAATTTTATGATGAATAAAACTTGAGTTCAAAAACTTTATGTAATACATTTCTTTTCAAATTTCGGGCCCCCAAATTAAGGTGTGTCTTATACATGGGGAAATATGGTAGGTCCACATCTTACCCATCCATGTCCTTTATATGATACTTGTCATATGTATTAGATCTACATTATTAACTCCACAAGATGTTATTTTGCTTTGGACAGGCATATATATTACAGTGTAATAGTAATTGCTTATATTTACCCATTTGTTTACCATTTCTGATGCTCTTCATTACTTTGTGTAATCATTTCCATGTACTGTCATTTTTCTTTTAGGCCAAAGAACTTTGTCTAGCATTTCTTACAGTAAAAGTCTGGTGGGGATGAATTTCTTTTACCTGAAAATATTTTTTGACTTCATTTTTAAGGGCATTTTTTCTGGATAGAAAATTATGGGTATGTTAAGACAGAGGAATTGTAATGGTGGCACTAAATCTTCTATTTTGAAATTTGGTTCTCTGGTATAATTTGATTTAACAAGTGTAATTTAGCTGGGACTTTTTGAAAGCTTTCTTTTCTTTCTTTGCCTCTTAATGATTCTGCTTTCTATACATTTACTATGCATACCAGTTTTCCTGTTCCTATTTACTTCAGCCCCAGTGCTGGCCTTGTGACTTGGGAGCGGTTTTGCATCTGTATGGGATCCACTCCTGGCTCCAACCTAAATCTACATAACATATGCAAAGGTTGCCATAACCGGCTTAACTGCATCTTCCCCCACCCCCAAGGGATTAAGCAGAACTCAATATAAAATTCCACAATAGGCTGAAGGGATTTACATCTTGGTTAGAAAATATAAAACTTGAGACGAAACACCTCACACAGTAGTTTGCAGTAGTTTCCAGCAGACTCTGCCCAGCGACCCTTCTCGTACTTTAATAAACCTTCCTTCTGTATTTCTTTCTAACTTGTGAATTTCTTCATGACCCGCGAGCAAGCAGCCACAACAGAGTTCACTGCCTTTTTTTTTTAAAGTGAAGCTTTCCTCTCTTTTTGCTCCTCCATATTTTCTAATGACAAATCAGCTCATAATTGAACCACTGTTCTGTGTACAATTTATTGCTTGCTCCTTTCAAGATTTTCTATCTTTGGCTTCCTATAGTTTGATCATGATATACCTCTACATGGTTGTCTTCATATTTATCCCGTTTGAGCATCTTGAATCTGCAATAAATTTGGGAAATTTTTGTCATTATTTCTTCAAAATAATTTTTTTGTTTGTTCTCTGTTCTCTCCTGGGGATCTAATTGCACATACGTTAGATAATTTGTTTTTATATAAGTGTCCTTGAGGGGCATTTTGGTTTTTCTTTTTCTCTTCAGTCATTACATTGTATAATTTGCTTTTCTGTTTTGAAGTTCATTTTCTTTTTCATTTATCATGTTCATTTAATTATTAGTTCAGTCCATTGAATTTTATTTTAGATATTGTGTTTTGCAGTTTAAGATTTTCCATTGGTTTTTTTTTTATTTTTCTGTTGAGATTTCCTGTCTTTTTATTATTCATGAACACTTTTTGTTTTAGTTAGTTGTTGACAATTAAAATAGCCACTGTAAAATCCTTGTCTGTCATTTCTAGGATCTTTGTACTTTTGGGTTTGATCTCAGTTGATTTTCTTTTTTCTTCAGAATGTGTTCTATTTTCCAGGATCTGTGTATGTTGTGTAATTTTGTGTTAGGTACTGGACATCATGAAAATTAAGCTAACCCTTGATTCTGTTACTTTCTTCTAGTGGATGTTTTTTTTTCTCTATCTCAGGCCGTTATCTTTATTGGCTTTGAACTGCAAACTCTTTTCTTGGGTGGCAGCTTAAGTATCAATTTAGATCTTATGTCTTTAACTTAATTTTGAGTGTAATTTGCAGAGAGGAGTCAGCCAGACAGTCGACAGACAGAATTTAGGGTTCCCCTCTGGCTCTTTCCTTTCTTGGATTTCCCTTGATTCAGGGGGATTTGATTTCTTCTGGTTTCAGTCTTCTGCTATTCTGTATCAGAAAGACTGATTTTTCTACCAGTGACTCGTACTATGTCTGGCATCAAGTTAATAGTTGTGAAAATGGGAATTCACTCCGTACAACTTTCCTCCTCCGAGTTTGGCCTTCTATGTAAGTTTCCTATTACTACTTAACAAATTACCACACATTTAGTGGCGAAAACAACACAAATTTAATTATCTCAGCGTTTTGGAAGCCAGAGTTCAAAATGAGCCTTATGGTATTAAAATCAAGCTCTCAATAGGGCTGATTCCATTTGGAGGCTCAATTGAGGAATCTGTTTCCTTGTCAGTTCTAGCTTCTAAAGGCTGCCTGAATTCCTTTGGATCATGGCCCCATAGCACATTACCTTTTGTCCCCACATTGCATTCTTTGGCCTTTGACTTTCTTGCCTCCTTCTTATTAAGGACCCTTGTGATCCAATCGGGCCTACCTGGATAATCCAGGATAATACCCTCATCTCATGATCCTTAATTTAATCACAACTACAAAGTATCTTTTGCCATGTAAGATAAATATTCTCAGTTTTAGGGATTAGTATATGGACATCTTCAGGGCCATTATTCAGATTACCATATCTTCCCACCAGAATCTGCCTATTTCTGTTTACTTCCCCTCTCCCCCAATTACAGTTGACAATCAATATTATTTTCAGGTATACAGCACAGTAGTTGGGTATTTATATAACTCGCAAAGTGATTCACTTGATAAATCTAGTACCTACTTGGCACCATACATAGTTAGTACAATATTATGTATTATATTCTTACTAGTAAAGACTTCTGTCAGTTCAAGTCAGGGTTTTTCTACCCAAAGTGTTTTGATGGCTGATTTATGATAAACTTTTAAATTCATAATGGACAATTAGGGATCATTGATTTATAATACGTAATGAAATCTCAGTATTCGTTTAACATTTGAAAACTAAATGTTTATTATGTAATTCAAAATTGTATTTCTTGAGAGATCATACTTTTTCTTGCCTAGAG
This sequence comes from Hipposideros armiger, assembly GCF_001890085.2. Taxonomy (NCBI): domain Eukaryota; kingdom Metazoa; phylum Chordata; class Mammalia; order Chiroptera; family Hipposideridae; genus Hipposideros; species Hipposideros armiger. The sequence goes on along the minus strand of NW_017731357.1, from coordinate 2,058,448 downwards.
TGGTACAAATGAGTCATTTTGAAATTGTGAAAATTTGCCAATTCTCTCATGACCATTATGTCATTATATCTTGACTATTAATGATTGTAATAAACACCTTACTTATAATAGCATATAAGAACAAAAATTAACAGTTCTATATACCATGTAGAAATGGCACAAGAATTAAGAAACAATGTAGGGGAGGAAAACCTTTCCTCTGACCTTTTAGGTTCTGTGCCTGTGAGTTATATTTACAACAGACAGATTAACAGATTTAAAAAAAACAAAACAGTTTGTTTACACATGTAATACATAAACATGCAGGAGAACTCAGTAACTCAAAGGAATGGTTAGAATTTGGGGCTATATAGCAGCTTAGTAGGTGATGGAGAGAGGGAGACAGGGCACTTAGGGGAAAACAAATGATTTTGGAAAGATAAGTGGGCTCTTAGGAGAACAGATGGGGGATATGATAATCCTGTGACAATGTCTGTTAGAGTTGCTCCTTGGAGATGGGGTTTATGACAATTGAGTTCTTTGGGAAGCTCTGCTTTTAGCATATAAGGGATTTCAGGAATTCAAATCTGTCAACTCAAAATAATTCTTATGCCAAAGCAGCATATTTTGGGGTATCATGTCCTGATCCCCTTCAACAACATTGACAACAAAACCTAAACTCAATTATATGTCAGATAAGTTTAGAAATTGCTGTTGTGGTTTATGGTATACAGTAGAAAGGTAGGAATAAAAAAATTGTATGTTATCTGTTAATGCTGTTATGTATTTCAGTATACATATAGAAGACTATAAGGATATATGTTGAAATGTGAAGAAGTCCTGGTCCTTTCTCATCACTTTTATTATGTGTAACTTATTAAATAATTTGCAATACACTTTTATAGCAGTTTCCCTTATCTGTAGGGGATACTTTCAAAGATCCCCAGGGGATGTCTGAAACCATGGATAGTACCAAACCCTTTATATACAATTTTTTTCCTATATGTACATACCTATGATAAAGTTTAATTTATAAATTAAGCACAATAAGAGATTAACAATAACTAATACATAATAAAATAGGACAATTATACTGTAACAGTTATGTGAATGTGGTTTCTCAAAATAACTTATTGTACTGTTCTCCCCTTTTTACTTAAAGGAAGCACTTTATAGCTTCTCTGGCATATCTGAATTGCCAGCATCACTAGTCTTGCACTTTGGGGCCATTATTAAGTAAAATAAGGGTGACTCCAACACAAGCACTGATAAGCCAGACAGCTGATCTGATAAGCTAGACAGCTACTAAGTGACTAACATACAGGGAGCATATACAACATGGACACACTGGAAAAAGGGATGATTCACGTCTTAGATGGGATGGAGCAAGATTTCATCATGCTGTTCAGAACGGCACGTAATTTAAAATTTATGAATTATTTATTTTTGGAATTTCCCATTTAATGTTTTTGAACTGTGGTTGACCTCAGGTAACTGAAACCACAGAAAGCTAAACCACAGATAAGGGAGGACTACTGTACTTCAAGAAATCAAAGCTTGTGGAGGAGATTATTATGTTTTGGTATGCTAAATATAGACAGTTCATGTCCTTAAAGCCAAATTACAAAGAAGTTTGTTTTACTGCTTTATTCAATACATACTAGAAGATTGTAATCTTATATTTCTTACCAGTGCTGAAAAGTGTGATCGTTCCTAATTGGGGCTTATTAGCAAGGTTTTCTTTAGCCCATTTAGCTCCCATATGGTTTGATTTTTTTTGTTAATGTTGCACTGATGTGGGATTAGGGGTTAATGTTGGGTAGGGGAGAGATTTTGTGGAGAGAATTATTATAGAAAAACTCAAGTTCTTCTAATTCAAATTCATGTTTTAAATTCAGAAATATATGGAGTATTTAAATACATCAGTCTTGAAGCTTTAGAACATGTGAATATTTAGAACTTTAAGGGAAGACAGAACTTTAATTTATATTTCAACGAACTTAATGCTTAAATTAACCTGGAAAAAATTTGTTTTTGCCTAGAAAGGCGGAGACCAAGAAAATGAGATCTTTTAAAGAGTATGTAGCAAGCAGCATATTTGAGAATAAGGCTTAGATTCGTTTTAAAGTTTGCAATTTTAGAAGCAAAACAATCCTAGAAATCATTATTTAATCTCCTTTATGGACTGGACATATTATGTTCAGGTGATTAAGGAAGCCCCCAGGCCAGCACAAATTGGTGGCTAAACTAGTGGAATCTGTGCTCATCTTCTGACTTTTCAGTGACCTTTTCTGTTGCACTACTTATGCCAGTCATTAACTGGCTTTTTTACATTCATTGACAAGGGCTTTGTTGTCAATAAAGGGATAAGATAGTTACTACTTTCAAGTTGCCCACATTCTTGTGAGGGAGACACAGAGTTCATGAACTCATTGCAAGCTGTTGCTAACCTTTTTAGATACCAGGAGGATTATTCGTTATCAATTTGTACCAACTGGACAAACACTTAACCAAGTTTACTATTTGGTTGTTGGAAAAGTCATGATGTATTTTTTCTGTGTTTTTCGTCGCAAAAATGTGTCATGACGTTTCCGACAACCCAGTATTTGGAAGTGCTGAAAAGGCTGCATGAAAAAGTTAAGACAACCTGAACTTTTCGCCAATGCATGGCTCTTGCATCACGACAATGCACCAGCTCACAGGGCACTGTCTGGGAGGGGATTTTTAGCTAGTAAACAAATAACTGGGCCGGCCGAGTGGCGCGTTGGTTAGGAGTTGGCTTGGAACGCCACCTCTGAGCAGCAGGGCCCAGGTTCGGTTCCCACATGAGGGCCAGTGACGCTGCACCCTCTGTAGCTAAGATGGTGAACAACAGCTCGACCTGGAGCTGGGCTGCTGTGAGTTGCTGGCGATGGCATAGGCTGCAGTGGGGCTGGCTGGCAGCTGGCGTGAGCTTTTGTAATCTGCTGTGAGCCGCCCTGAGTGGCTGTCCAATGACCGGTAACCGATCTGCCTCACCCGGGAAGAGCGCAATGATAATACCAACATGGGCCAGTGAAGCGACGTCCTCCACAACCAGACTGAAGAACAAAAGGACAGCAACTTGTCTGTTCCCCTTCCCCAATTTCCCAATAAAATCTTAAAAAACAAACAAATAACTGTGTTGGAACACCCCACACACATACACACACTCACCTGATCTGGCCCCCAATGACTTTTTTCTTTACCCGAAGATAAAGGAAATATTGAAAGGAAGACATTTTGATGAGATTCAGAACATGAAGGGTAATACAGCAACAGCTCTGGTGGCCATTCCAGAAAAAGATCTCCAAAATTGCTTTGAAGGGTGGACTAGGCTCTGGCGTGGGTGCATAGCTTCCCAAGGGGAATACTTCAAAAGTGACCGTAGTGATATTCAGCAATGAGGTATGGAGCACTTTTTCTAGAATGAGTTCGTGAACTTAATTGTCCGACCTCATAAGTTTTTGGTGACTGATACATTGGAGGTGTTGAGGGCTATGAGGAAGGCAGAAGTGTGTGTGTCTTCGTATAAAGGGTATGGGAAGGTCTGAGTGGGGATTAAGAAAGACTCCACAGAGCAGTTGGAATTTGAAGGAAGAGTTAATGTGAGTTTTCCAGATAGGAAACCTGGAAAGGCATTTCAAAGGTAACTGAGTCAGCACAAGGAAGTTCATATAGGTTGTTTAGAGAGCTCCCAAGTTCTTGGTCTGGAGCAGAGGTCCAAAATCTTTTTCTTAAAAGGTGAAATAGTAACTTTTTAGGCTTTGTGGGCCAAGAGGCAAAATCAGCTCTTATGTATGTACTTAGCTAATCATTTACGGTATAACCATTATAAAATACAAAAGTCCTTTTTTAGCGTCTGACCCTTAAAAGAAAAAATTTGGCCATAGTTTGTGGACTCCTATTTTAGAGCCTGGGGTAATTGTTGGGGGACTCAAAGTGGGGAAAAGGAAGGGAAGGGCCAGATACCATGTAAATGGGTTTGCAACAGTTAGCACAGATATGGAGGCTTCGATGTGTCTTAATATTTGTTCAATAACTAGTCAAATTCTGTAGTGCCTGAAATCAGTCATAAACTTAAATAAATAAAACACAGTGACTTCCAGGGATTGATTGGAATTGCGTTGACTTTGCGTATTTTTTTAAATTGTCACCATAGAGCAGTGGTTCTGAACCTGTGGGTCGCAACCCCTTCGGGGGTCGAACGACGCTTTCACAGGGGTCGCTGGGTACTCCTATGTGGGCGTATCTGCATGTGGGCCTGGAGACGGATAGAGGAACGGTGTCTCGGTTCCTAAGACCATCGAAAATATGTGTTTTCCGATGGCCTTAGGTGACCCCTGTGAAAGGTTGAGAACCGCTGCTGTAGAGAGACTACTGTCTTTCTCAATAAAGTTTTATAGTTTTTCCATAAAGTTCTTGCGCATATTAAAAAATGTATTTTATATCTTGAAATTTTATTGATATTAACGTTTAATTTCATTTTTTATCTTTGCTGGTATATAGAACTGCATTTGGCTTCTATATGTTAAGTTAAATTTATCAAGCAACCTCACTGATTTACTAACTTGGCTAATTTGAGTATGTTACTTTGGATTTTCTGTGTAGACTCCCCGACCTTTGTAATTAATGATAATTTTGTTCCTTCATTTCCAGTTTTTGTGAACTTTTCTCCTGTTATGTGTTTATTAGGATGCCAACACAGTATTAATTGGAAGATGTGATATAGTACATTTGTCTTGTTTCCCTTCTTAAAGGGAATATTTTAAATATTTTTTACCATTAAGTATGATTACTTACAGTTGTGTGTGTTTGGTTTTTTTGTTTGTTTGTTTGTTTTTGTGGTAAATAGCAAACTAAGAATAAAAAGGAACTTCCTTATTCTAATAAAAGCCAACTTTTAAAAATTTCAAGTTTAAAAGTCAAACATTTTTCATACAAAAAGCATTGTATGCAAATACTTTTTCTGCATCCACTGAGATAGTTTTATATTTTTTTCTCCTTAAATCAATCTTGTATTTCTGAGGTAAGTTCAAATTGGTGTCAGCTTTTTTATTGTTAGGTATTTCTGGATTGGTAGTAGTATATTTGTTCATAATTGCAGTTGGCCTATATATTTTTCCTTTCTTGAGTTCTTTGTCTGATGACTTGGAGGTAGTTCTACATTCCAAGGAGCTTGTCAGAGGAAGAGGAAGCAGAGTGCAACAATCTTTTCCTTTAAGGGAATCATGAGAGAGTATATATCTCTTTATACACGTCTCAGTGGTGAGAACTTAGTGATATGGTGAGTGCTCATAGCTGCAAGGGAGGCTGAGAAATGTCTTTATTTTGTCTGATCATGGTAATAGTCTAGAAAACAGGAAAGTAAGGTATACACGTTGCAAGATAGACTGTACTAGTAATACAAATAATGCATGTTATTGGTAAATAAGGGAATTAATGTCTGTATGACAAATGTTTTACTGGTTTTTTTTGTTGTTTTTTTGGTTAATGGGAGGGTAATTATAAACTTCAGTAGAAAAGGGAAAAGCTTGGCTGCTGAACTGGCGTAAGGAGTCCTATAGTCTAGATTTTAAGAAAATTCAACATTGAGTACAGACATCCAGCATTCCTACTCAGAGAAAGTTAAATCCCTAGTCTTGTACAGCTCTCAGTTATTTAAGGCTATAAGAGATCGATTTATTCAGTAGCAAACCTTTCTGAAATAACTAATGTATGCCAGTTACTTTGCCATAGGGATCAAAAGAGGACTTGGGTTCTCTCTCTACAGCTTATAGTGTCATATTCTAGTGGTAGAGGTAAACGGCATATCTGTAATAGACATGGATATTCATTTGGGGACATGTATCAGCAACCTAAGTCTCTTTGGGCTTGGGAATGTGTCAGATAATACTTCTGGAAGGAAGAAGTAAGGTATGTGTTAACGGATGGATAGGAATTTGCCAGCTTGAGAAGTGAGTTGAAGAAATGACGACATGAGCTTTTTCAGCAGAGGAAACAAACATGTTTAAAATCACAGAAATGTGTAAGAGCATATTTTATTCATAGATGTGCATGTTATGTGTCCTGCTTGAAGTGATGGCTGTGAGATTGGAAAAACTGAGGAAGAGTCATAAAATGAAGACTCTTAAAGTCAGGGTAGGTTGTAGGCACTCTTTAGACAAGTTTAAAATAGTGTCATGTTTGAGTTTTTGAAAGCTCATTGGCAGTGTTGTGGAAGGTAGACTGAAAGGAGGAAGTGGAAGGGGAGATGAGAATTTGGGGGATAAATTACAAAACTATTGAAACAGGTCAGGCAGACAAAGTTGAGATCTTAAATTACGTACAGAAAGGCAGTAGGAATGGAAAGGGGATAGATTCAGTTTTTTAGTACTGTAAAACAAGCTTTGTGAATAGAATGAATGTGGTTTATTGGTGGAAAGGAGGTGAGAGAAGAAAAGGAGGACTACTTTTTGGCTTAACTGGTGAGATTGTTACTACTATCTAAAATCTTCAGTACCATTAGAGCATCATTAGAACATCAGACTCCATTCAGTGCAAGATTCTTAGTTTCAGGTATTTGTAGTGTATGCAACAGGTTGAGGTAACCAAAAGGCATTTGGAAATTCATTCCTGGAGCTCTGGGATGCCTTTATTCACACACACACACACACACACACACACACACACACACACACCTGTTTTGGTTCTCAATAGGATGAACAGAAAAAAATTTTCCTTTATTGACACACACACACACACACACACACACACACACACACATTTTGGTTCTCAATAGGATGAACAGAAAAAAATTTTCCCCACTGTGTATCACTGGCTATGTGGAATTAGTATCAGAGAAGAATATGGTTAAGAAATTTGATAATTTTCTAATAGTTTGGTTTGATTTTAATTTTTAATGATATCCCTGTATAAAAATATTATTGTCTTCAAATGGAGTATGGGATGCTTGGTGGCACTACAGTGAAGTTGCTGTTCTACCCAAAGATTGGCAACATTATAATAATATCTTGATAATCTTACTTAGAACCCAAATTAGTTACTCTAAGAGACTATTTTTGGCTTTGATATTGTCTAATAAAAGTTTTTAGAAGCTTGAATATTTTACTAATATTCTCTCTTATGAATCTCACTCTGTCTGGGAAACAGCTGCCTTCTTACTGCTGCAATGCTTGTAGGATACTAGGCCTAAACTTTGCTCAAAAAATCCAAACCTTGGGAAATAGAAAACAGCTGTGGCCTTAAAGGGGGGGGTGGGGCAGTGTTCTGATTTTAAATTTACTGGCACTCTACTGTCTTTAAAGCATGTTTTCCTTTAAAATTATGATATGTTCATGATTGTCACTTCAGTCCCTGCCCAGTCTAATTTGTACACAAGGTTATTGCTTGTCACTGTTGGGAGGAAATACATTTTTCCCTGGCAACTTGGGCCCAGTGATTGGGGGCCTGCAAATTAACCGACAATAGATAGATTAACAAGAGGAGAGACAAAGTTTGTTTACATGTGCATGTTGGAGTTGCTTAGTAATGAGTGACTGACTGCCTCAATAGCCAGAGATAAAGGTTTATGTATAAACCTAACAAAACAGGAGGGTGGTGGTGGTGTTAGGGCTTCATTGGGAAAGTGTGGAAGGTTCTATACAGTTTAACAAAATTGAGTGGGGGTTGGTTAGGGCTTCATTGAGAAGGTAGGGAAAGTTCTGTTGGACTTTCTGATGCTGATGGGTAGCTGAATTCACACTTCCCAGTGCTAAAGGTCAGTGTTTTCACAATCAGTAAACTCCCATGGAGGGGAGTCATTGGCAGCTGTATTTTCAGGATGCTCTGCTTAAGTTTAGAAAATGTTTATTTCTGTGGCTGCTGATTGTTTAGATGTTTTCAGGTTAAAGTAATTTTCATAACACTTTGGTGGACTATTAACCCCTTCATCACTGGTGAACATGACATACTAAATGGAGGAAGGAAGAGGAAAGGAAACATTTAGGCAAAGAAAGCAAAAGCTTTCCTAGAAACCCCATGGTAGAAATACACGTGTCTCACTGGCTAGAACTGTGTCACGTTGCCAAATTTTTCTAAAGAGAGTAGCCAGGAAAAAGGGGATTGGTCAGCCACAGTGCCTTCATTGGGATTTCATAGAAAGATTTAAGAAAATTTGGCAGGGGAAGGGTCTAAATTAGGTTGCCAATTTTTTTATTTCAACTCTGTTGTTTTAAGGCTCACTTTTTGTATAATTTAGTATATCACTCTTGTTTTCCAATCCACTTTTACATAGATGTATTTTCATGAAAATGGAAGAACTCCCAATGCCCTTTCCTTCAATTTGGAAATAGCCTGGGGAAACTGAGCGAAGCGGAGGAACAGCTGGAAAGAATAAGGCTTGTAGTGCCTTAACTCCAGAGGACTGCTGAGTGCCCCCCTCTTACTTCTGGGGTTGTACAGTCTAGAGCTCTGATTATGGAACATAGAACATTCAGGAGTTATTTAGCTATGTTGGGGCTCAGTGAAATCACTACTATGAACTCTGGTATTGGTACTGGGTTGTGGTAATATTCCTCGGCTCTTTGTCTCCTCTAGGGAATGAAATCTGTCGAGCGAGAGACAGAGTTTTGTGCAGGTAAAGGATAGTAAGAAGTTTATTAGTAAAGGCAGATAAACTGCAAGATGTGGAGCAGACCATCCCCAGAGGGGGAAAGGCCTCTTTTAACATTGTATGAAGGCTTTTATTTCTGTGGGTAGAATTGCCCCCTCCTCTCCTTTCTCTTGATCTCTTCCTCTCCTGCTGAGATGCTCAGTCCTCTCTTTTGATTCTCAAGGCAGTTCTGTTAATTTTCTTTTTAGGATTTGTTTGAGAAGTTCGCCAAAATGGTCCTGATAAGTAGGATGTATACTCTAATAAGCTCGATGTCTTCCTCCCTTCTCTGGCTTCTAACAGCATATTCGTTCGATTTAGGTGTACTTGAGAGCCTGGAATCCGCCTGGGCTAGTAAGGCATTGGTGCCCTAAGTGAGAGCAGCTGCAAGGGGTCTTGACCAAGTAGGAGCTACAGCAAGGGGATTTCTAACCAGGCTAGGTCTCTCCTGCTTATTTCTATTTATCTACTTACCCTGTCATGATTGGTGAACTGCTAACTTAATGAACCACATCCTTGACAATAATTTTACTGTAGACACAGTATAGGAGTCTTAATATAAATTGATAGTAATTTCATCAAGTTATAATTTTTTTAATTTGGGGTTGTGATGGATACTGTAATACAGTTAGGACAGACGTTGGCAAACTTCTTTTGTAAAAGGGCAGATAGTTAATATTTTATGCTTTGTAAGGCAGATAGTCTCTCTGCTCCAACTACTCAACTCTGCTTTTGGAGCAGGAAGCAGCCATAGACAATGAGTAAATGAGTGGGTGTAGCTATGTTACAGTAAAACTTTATTTTCAAAACCAGGTGGCTGGCTGGATTTGGCCCATGTGTGTGCCATAGTATGCTGGCTCCTGATGCAGGTACTATAAACTAAGGATTTGGACTGAAGCAAGAGTACATTTTATAAATAGTACATTTCCAGAACGTCACTCCCCTAACTCCTCACAGTAGATTGAAGAATGACTACATCACATTTAAAATAATTTTTACATCAGTGCCCTTGCTCCTTTTGCATAAACCCATGTTTCTCACTGGGGATGCTATTGGCATTTACACCCCCAGGTCACTATTTTCAAAGACCTGTGATTTAGAACCCCTGCTGAGATGGCTTGGTTTTCCTTCCTAGCCATGCTTGAGATACAGTACCCAAGTAATACCTCTTTTCCTAGTCCTTATTATATATTTCATTAACTCTTAAACGGTTGTAGCTTGGAACGTATTATTATGCACTGTCGACTTAAGAAACACCCAAACCTACAGAGCATTTTTTTGTGTGTTTATTTGAGCCAAACTGACAGCAATTGCCAGGAAGCAAAATCTTAACGGATTGAAAAAAAATGCTCTGGAGAATGGCAGTTTTGCAGCTTATTTATACATTACAGTCAAGGGAGTAAATGTATAAGGAGGGTTACATGAAATCCATTGGTGGTAGATTAAGGAGGCAGGAGAAAGAAAAGCAGGAAATCTCTGGGATTGGACAAAAAGGCAAGATAGAGAAACACATACTTCTTTTACATTGGTGGGCGCAGGATAGTTAATAATTAACATTTTACGGCACATAGAGTTGAGCTCTGAGGGGTCTGGAAAAGACGATTATGCTAACATTTCAAAGGCATGTTATCTTAGATGCAAAAAGACAATAGACAGGTTCACTGAAAGTAAAAGATGACCTTTGTTAAGGAAACTACAGACTTAGGACATGACTACCTGCCATGACCCGCTTTTAGTTAGGAATTTTTTATGTTCAGAACGTCCTATGTGGTTACTTTCGGTCTCTGAGTTTGTAAGACCCACTGTGCAGGCCTCCCCCAGGCGTGTCAGGTTTGGTATGTGGCCCCTTTCTTTGTCCACAACACTTAGTTTCATAACCTTTTGTCATTAGATTAAAAATTCATTGAGGATAGGAATTTTTGTCTGTTTTGTTTGCTAGTGTCTTCCCAGTGCTGTAACTCTGCTACAACTCATAGTAGGTGCTCAATAAATGTTTGAATTACATTGTTTATACTGTTAATGGAAAAATGAAACTTAACTACTTGCCAAGATTTATTAGCTTTTGGTTAATAGGGACCATGCCTCATACTAATTCTTTGTCACTTAGGGAACTGAGCTTAAATATTGGTGATTTCACTTTACTATGGATGAAAAAGGGGCCACATACTAAACCTGACAAGCTCAAGGGGAAGGCCAATATGGTGGGGCCCTACAAGCTCACAGACTGAAAGTAACCATATATGATAGTCTGAACATAAAAATTCCTAACTAAAAGTGAGTTATGTCCGGCAGTCACCATCCTTGGTCTGTAGTTTCCTTGACAAAGGTCAATCTTTACCTTAAGTGAGTCTGTCTGTCATCTTTTTGTATCTAAAATAACCTACTCTTAGAATGTCAGAGTAATCCCCTTTTTCTGGAACCCTCAGGGCACAACCCACAGAGCACCAGAACCCTTCATTTTGTTATCTTGTTCCCCCAATACCATCTCTGTGCTGTAAATGTTAATTATTAACTATCCTGTACTCACCCATGTAAAAGAAGTGTCTCTCCAATTTACTTTTATCCCATCCCAGAGATCCCCCCCCCAGTTTTGCTCTCTCCCACCCCCTTAATCTACCACCAATGGATTTCATGTAATCCTCCTTACGTCTCCTCCTTTGATCGTAATGTATACAATAAGCTGCAAAACTGCCATTCTCCAGAGCATTTTCTTAATCTGTTGAGATTTTGCTTCCTGGCAATTGCTGTCAGTTTGGCTCAAATAAACTCAGTAAAGTTCTCTACAGGTTGGGATGTTTCTTACATGGACATTGCTAAACCTTGGGGGCATCTGCTATGTGAAAGGCACTGTGCTAGGTAGGTGGTTACGGGATACACAGATGCTTAGCACTCCTGCCTTTATGACATTTTTGTGTTATGTTATTTTGTCAAGTAACAAAAATATAGTAAGGAGTGAGCTCTGGAAGCAGACCTAGATTCAGTTTCTGTGTCTGCTGCTTAGTATCTGTCTCTTTGAGCAAGTTGCTTAATCTCTCTGATCCTTGTTTCTTCATTCTATGAATGAGGCCCTCTGCCACCTCATAGAGTTGTTAGAACCTTTAAAAGGAAACGTTAACGTTTTGCATAAAATTAAGTTCTTACTATTACATAATAATATCATATGGTAGGAGACATTGTGCTAAGGCCAAACTTAGAGATTGGAAAGAGTACCTCTGGTTTGACGTGGTTGAAGCAGCAGAGCTTTATGGGAAAGATGGCATTTAAAATGGATCTTGAATAATTGATAGAATTTATTACAGTGGTAGGGATGGGGATAAGATTTCCTAGAGGGGGAAGGATGAACTATGAACAAAGGAAGAAGTTGGGAGAAGGCATGGTGTATCCTGAAAGCTGAAATGCCCCTCAATAAACTCGTTTCCACAGTACCCCATACCTCCTTCTCTGGGCAGTTACCTTATTGGTGAAAGATGTTATCTGTTGTTATTCAACTATGCTCCAGTCCCCTCCATCTCCTCTACCTAAGAAGACAGTTGTCTTTCAAATTAGACCTTCTGGGTAGAAGAACACTTCATGACTATGCATTAGTTACTCCTGCATTCTAAACATCCCTCTTCTCTCCACCCCCCACCCCCTGCACTACACTAGATTGCATACTTCTTGAGAGCAGGGGAAGTGTATTTTAATCAGTTTGGCTTGTTCAACCTTTGAGTATTGTCCTTAACATTTAGTAAATGCTCACCTTATTTCAGGGGATGGGGTGGTAAATAAATAATCCTGATTAAAACCATTTCCAACTAAATTAAAAATTTTTTTTAAAATATGAACTTTTGAAATAAAGACCTTTGTGAATATCTGTAGCATGTAATTTTCTCATTTAGAAAGTTGGGGTAATGAGGATTTAATGAAATTAATTTTTTTTTTTTTTTTTTAGCTGAGCCATCCTGATACCTGTTGGCAGCTCAGCGGCTGCTCAGCTCGGGCTGGACTTGAACCGCTGTTGCTTAGAGCTCAAACTCTTGAGCGAGCTCTTAACCAACTGAGCCACTCGGCCGGCCCTAAATTTTTATATTTAGTACCTTTTAAGATGTTCCTTATTTTGCCATGTATAATGTGCACTTTTTTTTGCCCAAGTTTGTGAAGGAAAAATAAGGATGCCCATTATATATATATGGGTAGTACTAATTCCGTATCTATATAAATGTTTTTAATTATTTTATTTATGCTTATGAGTTAAAAGTGTAACTCTAGAAATCAATAGCAATATCCGTATGCAAAATAATACCCTGGAATACTATAATTGGTGTTTTTTAACTTATGAAGAACTTTCAACAACGAAGGGTTCTTGGCCTTTTATGATATGTAAATATTGTAAATTTGTTACCGGTACATAAAATTTCTTGTACCTTGTATCTGTACTTGTGTTTTGTAATTGTTTGTTAATGTAAAATTTCTTGTATCATAATATGTAAAAAAAATAAATGCCAGAATTCCTTTATAATACAAAAATCAAGTACCTAAATGTAAACAAATAAATTTTGTTTACATAAATTTTAAAAAATTAAAACAAAATATTTTTTTCCCTGAAAGTTTAGGCCAAAAACTTGGGTGCACATTATACACGGCAAAGTATGGTACTTAAGAAACATTTCTTCAGTGTTTTCTGAAATGTACTTAGAATTCAAAGGTAATGCACAATATAATCCCAGAACAAATTTTCATATTAAAAAAAATAATTTCATGCCACAAACTCACTCATCTGTGTACACTTTGGGCTTTAGACATCACTGATTCTTTTTTTCCAAGTAGCGACTGACAGCAGTTGTGGGATAAGTATTCTGGATCCCTCACATCTAGGAGAAGATGACTGAGGACTGTTCTACGATTACTACTAGAGATCCCCAGCAGGCTTGAATCCCAGTTGCTCATAGCTGCCTAACCAGCCATATTGAACCCTTTATTGATTTCGTTCTTTCTCCACCTCAGTTCTCCACTCACTTGCTGGTACTTCTGAGGGTAACTTCCCACATAAACTACTTGTGCCCTTTTGTCTCAGGGTGTGCTTCTGGAGAAATACAACCCAACATAGTATGGGAAGAAACATTTTAGTAAGAGTTTAAATTTTTCAAGTTTTACAGTATAATATAGGTTTGAAGAAATTTGTTCACAAAGATCATTGTGAAAGCTTTACTTTTTATAATAGGGAAGATTTACTAAAAACAGATATGCTTTTTTATCAATAAAACACATAGGTACCCAGATGTTTGACCTCTCGACAAAAGGGGAGTGAATAGTAGGTAGCTAGTAGTTTGTATTTGGAGACCAGAGGTCATGATGAGTCTGGATAAGTATCTCTGTTTTGTACTGAAAAAGGAATCACTGATGTTTAAAGCCCAAAATATAAATGACTAAGTGTCATTTTAGCGTGTAATTTTTTTTTAATACTAAAATTTGTTCTAGGTTTATATTATACATTTACTTTGAATTGTAACTACCTTCCTGGCAACACTGAACATAAATCCAGTTCAAGAAACCGAAAGAACCAGAGAAAGAACACAGATATGCAAGCAAGAGAGAATAAGATAGCACAGACCAACCATTTTGTTATTCCTGAATAATAGGTTTTTATTGTAGATTTGCCCATAGAATTCTGTGGTCAAATTTTTTATTTCAGGGGCAGGTTTGATTAAAAAGAAACCAGAGAATCTCTCCGAGTTGATTGGATTCTGTGCCATATACTGCCTCACTACTCTTATTTTGGTATTTTTGTTTTGTTTGTTTTTAAGATTTTATTGGGGAATTGAGGGAGGGGAACAGTGTTGGAGAATTGGGGAAGGGGAACAGCCAAGTTGCTGTCCTTCTGTTCCTCAGTCTAGTTGTGGAGGACACTGCTTCACTAGCCCATGTTGGTATTATGATCATTGCGCTCTTCCCAGCTGAGGCAGTCGGTCGCCGGCCATTGGACGGCTGCTTACGGGGGCTCACAACGGCTGCTTATGGGGGCTCACGACGGCTGCTTATGGGGGCTCACAACAGCTTTCGCCAGCTGCCAGCCGCTCACGCTGGCTGCCGACCACTCACGGTAGCTCATGGCAGCCCACTGCAGCCTACGCTGTCACTGGCCACTCATGGAAGCCCAGCTCCATGTTGAGCTGTTGTTCACAATCTTAGCTGTAGAGGGCGCAGCTTACTGGCGCATGTGAGAATTGAACTGGCATCCCTGTTGTTCAGAGCTCGCGCTCTTACCAACTGAGCCACTCGGCCGGCCCTATTTTGGTGTTTTAAAAATATACCACAAATATATTGTAATGTAGGATAGATAGAGTTTTAATAACTTAAAACATCTTGCATACCATATTTTGTATTAATAATTTCATATGCATTAAACATAAATTCTTTTCCTAAAAGTCTTCTTTTTTCTTTTTTTTTTTTACAGAATGCTGCCTTTTTATATGGTCTTGGTTTGGTCTACTTCCATTACAATGCATTTCAATGGTAAGTTGACATAAAACTAATAATTCTAGTTGCTTCCAATAAATGACTTGTTTCTGTGTGTTTTTTGTTTCATATTTTGTGTGTTGTAATAAATACAAAATATTTTAATGTCCTTATGCCTACATTTTTTTTGGTAATCTCTTGAAATGTTAGATTGTTACTTTAGAGATATTGACCCACTTTACATTATTAGAGTTTCACGTATATCCAAAAAGAATCTGGTATAAGATTTGATTAAAGAAGGCTTAGACTAGAAAGCTTTTGGAATTTCTTAGTCACTCATTATGGACTAGTGGTCCCCAGCTTATTTGAACTGGGGAATGACTATGCTGTCAGATTTCAAGGTCTGTGGATAAATAATCTAGGATGACCAGTATTTTTACCTTTTCAGACTTCTACACAAGACGGACTGCTCCCTCCCCTCACTTCTCCCCAACATACAAACCAATACACATGTGCACACACATGCACACACACGCTAGTACTTACCAGTTTCCAGTAACTAGGCACTCAGTTCTCTCAATTCTCTTTTGTAAACTAGGAATAATGGTAGCACCTTCAGAGTCAGAGATTAAATATGATAGTAATATATAAGATTTTATAAACTGTAAAGTTTAGGGTCCTTTTATTATGACCTTTGCCCCATTATTGTTTTCCTGTTTACCAGATGACAATAGCATTCTCCAATGGAAAGAACATAGAATTTGAGTTGGAAGATTGGTATTCTGGTCTCAGCACTGCCAGTTAGTTTGATATTGAGTTAAATAAGCTCCCTAGGTCTGTTTCCTCGTTTATGTGTGTGTGATTTTTAAAAAGTACATTGTAATCACTTGCCTTTTCTACTTTATAAGAGTTTTGATGATCAAATAAGATAATGTACATTTTATAAATTGTAAAGCCCTATGTAGACATTTTTTTATTTAAAGTGTATCTGACTTTGTCAGTTTCTTCTATTCTCCATAATTTTAAGCTGACTGAATGCTGTAAGAGTCCATAAGAAGGTTTTGGCCAAAGATTATAACCCTGCAATATACCTTTTGGGCACCCTGAATATTACAGAACTTTTAAATATGCATTGGCAGTGATTCAGTAGGTTTCCCTGAAATTGAAACTTTAGACATGGATGACTTTTCCTATAAACTTTTTCTTTCCTCTTTTCACTTGGTCTTAGAGATAACTTTGTCTTTCCTCTTAATTTTGTAGATGAAGAAAGCAAGGTGTGTGTGTGTGTGTGTGTGTGTGTGTGTGTGTGTGTGTGTGTATGTATAACTCAGTATTATGTAACTTTAATTAGTGGCAGAAGCAAGCTTATGCTCAGATTCCCCAATCTAATATTTTTTCTGTTATACTGTATCCTCAAGTTTGAAGATTGACAGGTAGTTATTTTTTAATTAGTATTTATAGTTCTTCTCCTGTGCACAATGGTGCATTCTGTATGGAGAGCCAGTAGTAATTTAGGTGAAACCCAAGACAAGGAACTCTACAGTTTAAGAATGGATATGTAGACCTCACACCAACCAGTTTTCACCTACCTGTGTGATAACTTGTAAGCTCCCTGTAGATTGAAGATATGAACATAATAAAATCAGTAAGTGAGGTAAAGCCATCAGTTCAAAATTGGATTGCTTTAGTAAGTTGACCATGTCACTTTTAGGGGGCTTATAGCTGTGGAGAATTATATGATTTTATTCTTTATCTACATATGATTGCTATATCCTTCAGTTGACCTAAGAAATAAAACAATGATACAAGGACAGTGCAACGTCAAAATTAATAAGTGTGCTCTGGTCTGTCAGTCCTATCCAGGTCACCACCATTTTCTCGTGTCTTGAGTTTCAACTCTAGCTGCTTCCTAAAAAGATATCTCTCACACCTTGTCTGAAACCATCCTGTTGGTTTTGTCTCTTGCTGGTTAATGTTCTTTAACAAACTCTGTGCCCCAACTTTTGCCTTAACTTACCTTGCTATTTCTCATACAGCCACAACATTAGAAAGCATGGAGTAGGTGCTTGGTGAGAGTTTTAGACAGCCTTAACTGATAGAAATTTCCTTAGGTTAAAACTGTATTTGTGTTTTATTTGGTTTTATTTATAGGTAGCTATTAATTGCTGGGATCAGCTATTTTTCTTTTTTTTTAAATTTCACACCAAATTCTTTGGTATTTGTTGAAAAAAATGTTTCTAGAAAAGAATGTGGTATTTCTTTATTTTTTTATTATTATTGTCAGTTCTAAGAATCTGCCTAGAATGTCAGAATGTTGTATCTCTGGTACATTTATAAGTAAAATTTGTTATTCAGTAATGGTGTCTGTTGGCATTTGATTAGATTAAGTATTTGATAGTATGTATTGGATTGTCGGAAAAGTCATGAAGCATTTTTGCAACGAAAAAAAACATAAAAAAAATACGTCATGACTTTTCCGACAACCCAGTACAACCAACATGTGTGCCGGGGTTGGTGACAGTGACTTAATATATTATTAAGGACAATTTAATTAAATATAGTTTTATCTGTTAATCTGTTTGTCTTGTTTCTTGCCATATTATGTGGCCCATGTTTTCTTTTGGAGTTGATTTTATTGGTTAGCTTCTAGATCAGTTCAGTTATTTGGTCAGTTTTTCTAGTTTCAGTTGAGCCTTTTCTTAGAAAAGCCAATGTAAGAAAAAGTAGTACAGCAACTGCTACATCCTCATTGGTCTTAGCATGATTATTCAGTTTTACTATTATCCTACTCAGTCTGGAACGAAACTTTTAAAAAGATATCCAGAAGGAGCAAGGAAGACATAGAAGCACAAAGTAAAATACAGGTATCAGAGAGCTAGAACCATTCTCTATAAAGCTGTTCCTTTACACGTGCATGAACGCATGCCTATGCCTTTACTTGTTCTTTTTTATGAAAGTAGCGAATTGCTAGGTGTACCTTGAACTGAGCTTCTCCGTGCCTTTTTAGTAAGAAAACCTGTATCCTTGGGTGAGAGGAATTGAAATACACACAACAGCAAATTATTCCAGCTTGTAGCCAAATTTCTATAAATATGTACCCCCTCCCCAATCCTTATCAGTCCTATCTCTAGCCTGTAAACTTTTATATTCCTATTGATCAATTTCAGAATGATTTTATGGTGGCAAATCTAAGACATAAATAATTCTGTGCTAGAGACATAGAATTTTGGAAATTAAGCTCCCAAATATAATTGATAGGCCTGGAAAGGAAAAGTACTGATTATTGTTATGTTGACAACGAAAACGGAATGAGGTAGAGGTGAATTTAAAAAGACAGAGATGTTAACACAAGTGAAGTTTCTTTAGGATTCATTTCTCTAGCGCTGTACCAATCACAACTGTTCTTAGGAGTGTAGGAATCTCTGCTCTTCTGTGTAGTCGCTGTTTTGGGTGCAACCGTAAACCTAATGTAGTGAGTGTCCTGAGGCTTGTGTAGCATTGAGTCTGGCAAAAACTTAATATTTAATATATATTTTTGAGTTATCATAATGCAAACAAAGTGCTCTTAGATCAAAAGTTTAAGTTTGGTTCCATTAAAGTAAAACAGTTCATGTTAACATGTGTCGACTTTATTATGTACACTTCTGTTTTGAAAGAACTAACAGATAACTAAGGCAGTTTTGGTAAAGTTATGCTTACCATTGACAAATACATTGGCAGAGAGAATTTGGAAGGACTTAGACTAAGCTTCAGGGAAATTATGGATAAAAATATAAGTCTTGCAGCAGGGAGGGAAAAATGTATCCTGTCTGGAGTGATGAAATGAAGACTGGCCAGAGAGGGCACAAGAGCCAAGAGGTAATACATTAGCAAATGGCAATATGAATAACCAGTGTATGATATTTCGAACTTAGCCTCGCATTTAAGGTCCTTTCTGGTTCAACCTCAAATGATACTTCTAGCCTTACTGCTTCCCTAAATATATTCTTTGTGTCAGCCACACTGTGTTAACATTTCCTTGAAAACATCTTGAAAATTTTTTACCTATCTAACTTTGTTCATACTATCTACTATTTGGCTGCCTTTTCCTTCCATCTCCACCTTTAAAAAACCTTACCTTTTTGATTACTTCATCAAATCATTCTATTTGTGTCACTTAAAATGAACCTCTAAATTTCCATATATATACCAGGCATGCCAAAAAAAAATGTATATATGTGACTTGTAGTCATTTTTTGTTATTGTTATATATTATAATTTAGTACAGTTTTTTTCCTTTCTTAAAATGTGTATACATTTTTTTGGTACCCTCTGTATATACATTATATCTCTATATATCTTTATCTGTATCTATGTATATATCTATATATATGGAAGCATATCTGTTGTGTATGTATGTGCTATTACTGACCTAGAGCTGGAATATTCTCTCTCTTATTCGTATGAAATTTTGTGGAATTAGTTCATCTATCCCTTTGGATAGCCCTGAGGGAAATCTCTAGACTCAGCTTTTATTAGTCTCAGAGAACTTATTATATCTCTTTTCAAATGTACTGTGCCAGGGACATTTAGCTAATATAATTATTTTTAGCATACTTTAGTAGAGTTCTAAAGGAGGCTTTTAAAAATTACTTTTTTGAAATCTTATTAAAAATGACCATTGTTTTAAAATATAATTTAGCATGTGTGTTTTTCATAGGTAGTGCTATTGAGGTTTTAGCTTTCTATCATTTCTTTTTTAAATTGTTAACAATGACAAACATTAAGTGCAAAAAAATTGTAAGCTGAAAATCTATAGAAATAATTGGTGTTAGAAAGAAACTACAGTTTTTTAGATTTTAAGGAAAAATGCCAATGATACTCAAGCACAGCATTATGCACCTTTTCTGTTTCAGTAGAGAATATGCTTTAATAGTTGAAAACGGTAAACCTTTCCAAGGATTGATTGTATCATAAGCATTTTATAGTTTTCAGTCGTCATTTCTGGTCTAAAATTCTGTCAGTCAGAATACTGAGGTCAGCAGAATTTGCATGTGTTGGTGTTTGAGTTTAGCATGTGCTGTGTAGATCATGTTCTGGCTATATGAACTTTGGTGAGATATGATTGTGGTAAAATGTTGACTAAAATTAGACTGTAGTCTAACTTACCTATTTTCTTCACATACTCTCTCCCTTCCAATGCATGCGTGTGCACAACACAAACACACACTCTTACACTTTTTTCTTCTCTTTTTTCCCCTTTGGGTGGGCAAAACTGAAGAAGCACACAGGAGAGAAAGATGGGTAAAAGTTTAGAAAATCGAATAAAAATGAACTTATATATATTTTGTTAGATGAAGGGAACTGTTTAGTAAAGAGACTGTAGAGTGGTTTCCCCTCCAAACACAAACACACACACACACACACACACACACTCCCTCCCTCCCTCCCTCCCTCTCTCTCTCTCTCTCTCTCTCTCCAACTATAAATTTGATGGCATCCACAAACATTAAACTTAAAAATTTTACTGTATTATTTAGAAAATTAAAAATAAAAGAGAAACAATCTACTCAGAAAAACTGGAGACAGCATACCAATAGGTAGAGAATCAAGTGATTTGATTATAGAATGGACCTAAGTGCTAGTTAACACTAAGCAAAAGATAGTGTTGAGTTTGGGTGGTGTATCTTGAAGGCGGATTAATGGATTTTGAGTGAAGCAAAAGAATGAAAATATTCCAGGTGAGGAGACCATCCTAAGGAGAAACTGGCCAAGAGGGCCAATATTTACATAAAGAAATTCCTGAGATAAGCCAGTTCACAGCTGAGGAGGAGCAATATTAGGGCATAACTGGGAATGGAATTGAATTAGGTGCAGCTCACGTACTTAAATGTTTAGTGCTCACTGCTTAAATGAATGCTACATGGAGATTTGGCTTAGAACAGGGGTCGGCAAACTGCGGCTCGCGAGCTACATGTGGCTCTTTAGGTATGTTCCGTCTCAAAAGTTTGCTGACCCCTGAAAGAGCCAATCCTGTCCCTCACAACAATTTAAAAATTATTCAAGAGCCATAAATATTTTTTTACATAATGTGAAGAATATCCTTTAAAAATTTTATGAACGCACCTATGATAGTTTTATTTTCATTTTCAATTTTACTTCAGAGCCACATGTACGTACCCAAAGAGCTGCATGTGGCTTGCGAGTTTACTAACCCCTGGCAGCTCTTCCGTCTCAAAAGTTTGCCGACCCCTGGCTTAGCATGCCACATGTTTGAGGAAGCAGGCGTGCCCAGAGCAAAGCAGTCCTTAGGTATTCTATTTCGGTAGCCTAGTAATGAGATACTGAAGACTGAATTTGCAAGGTATTGAATTGGAGGGAAACTTTGAAGAAACAACCAGGAGAACTTGATGATTAGATATATATATTGGCCACACCTGTCATGGGCACTTTCGCTAGTCCTTAAAGAGTAAACATCGTGTGGCCCAGACTAGCGTGTTCGAACATGTGTTTTGTGCTTAGAGGATAATTAAAAAAAAATTTCCAGTGTGTTAACATACATAGAGAACTAGTTCAACACACCCGTATTTCTTTGCACTTGTGTGACATTGTGCACTAAGTGGATCAAGTTTCTGTACTAAAGGCACCTATGCAGTAAAACACATCTACAAAGAGTAGGTTTAGGGAAAGGGCTGGAAATAGAAACTGAGACACAGAGTAAGAAATATTTCTACCAAGGTGTTGTTATTGCTGCTCTGTGTTCTTCTTTTCTTCCTCACACCCATCCTTAGACTCTTTTTGCTTTCCAAATTTTTTTATTCCTTCCTTTCTTTGCTGCCTTCCATCCCCCCCCCGATGTCTTTGACTCAGGCTTGCCTGGGTTTTTTATTGGCACATGTGGACATTGCTTAGTCTGACCCTAGTTTTCTCACCCATACCATACGGTAAGGTTAATTAGGACTTTATGAAGCATTAGGCTTAATTTTTATTATTACAAAATACAACATACTTAGTAGAAAATGCATAAACATAAGTATACATCTTAACATGTTATTTATAATATAAACATTCATAAGCATCACTTTGATCAAGAAATAAAAAATTGCTATCACCCAGTGCTTCCAAAACCCTCTGCATACTTTCCCCAAGTTGTATCATGTTTTAATTGGCATTATATATTGCTGCAGTTGTTCCCTTCCTAACCTTTTTTATGCCAACCCCCAAACGTGTGTGTGTGTATTGTATCCTCCTCTATCCCTACCCCCAATCCCTCATCCCCTGCTCCCCACACAGTTGCCTGTTCTATTAGAAGGTGATAACACTAGACCAGGAATCAGCAAACTTGTGAGACGGAGGAGCCGTCAGGGGTTGGCAAACTGCGGCTCGGAAGCCACATGCGGCTCTTTGGGTACCTACATGTGGCTCTGAAGTAAAATTGAAAATGAAAATAAAGCTATCATAGTTTCATTTATAATATTACTTTAAATTTTCCTTATTTTTTTTTTTTTTTTTTTTTTTTTTTTTTTTTTTTAGCTGAGCCATCCTGCCACCTGTTGGCAGCTCAGCGGCAGCTCAGCTCGGGCCAGGAATCAAACCGCTAGTTGCTCAGAGCTCACACTCTTGAGCGAGCTTGTAACCAACTGAGCCACTCGGCCGGCCCCTAATTTTCCTTATTTGTAAAAATATATTTATGGCTCTCGAATAATATTTAAATTGTTGTGAGGGACAGGATTAGCTCTTCCAGGGGTCGGCAAACTTTTGAGATGGAACGTACCCAAAGAGCCGCATGTGGCTCGTGAGCCGCTGTTTGCCGACCCCTGCACTAGAGACCAAGAGAACAGTGGCTGAAGCTGCGCCTCCTCCTATTAGAAAGGTTTGAGAAAAGTACAAAGACAACATCTTAGCAATTTGCAGATGAGTATTTTGAACTCTGGTTTAGAGAAATCGGAAGCTTCCTTTGAATGAGAATGGTTATTTAAACCATTCTGTCCTGTCAGGCCTTTGACCCCCCTCTCCTGCCTATACATATCAGATAATAAAAGATACAAACTATAGTGTGTACACACACACAATACAATATGTATATAGTCATGGGATATAAAGTACAGCATAAGGAGTATAGTCAGTGGTATTGTAATATCTGTGCACGGTCAGATGGGTAGTAGACTTGTTGGGGTTATCACTTTGTGAGGTGTATAAATGTCTAATGTTGTTCTGTACATCTGAAATTCATAAAGAAATAAAAAAACGAAATACGTAAAACAGATACATAACCCATTTAAGAAGCCATCTAACACATAGATACCAAGTTCCTCTTCATGAAGAAAGTATTTAACCAGGTGTAAAGGTATTGATGCCAGACCTATAGCCCCTCACCCCTCACAATATACATTACCTTTTAGAACTCTTCATTAAATAATAAACATGTATATAACCACACACAGTTTTTTGGGAAATAGATAATGCATGACTCAATGAAGTTACTTAATGACATAGGGTATATTGTTTTGCTCTATTATGTGGTATGATATTTTGAAGTTTTCGTATAAAAGATTGATCTTTATTTTGGAATCATCTGAGATTCTAAATAGTCACCTTTAAGGTAAGTAGAGGCAGAGAATAGTTGAAAAATACCTTTGCAAAGAAGAATTAGCTTGTACTTAGGATAAGCCTTAAATCATGTAGAGAGATTTAAAATGATGTCTAACATACTATTATATCTGATATTATAGTTTTCCAAATTCACAGTCAACATTTTTTCTTTCCATAATTTTAGTAATTTGTTTTTGAGTAACACATTCACATGTTAAAGTGATATAAAAATACAGTCAGTGAAAAGTGTCCCTTCCTCAACCTCTTATTTGTCCTACTGGTAATCGAGACCTTTTATAAAAGATAAAATGTGAATTTGGGGCAAAGATAGACTGATAGACCAGTGGAAAATGATGCATAATAACGAATCCAGAAACAGACTCAAAACAAATGTAGGCATTAGATTTAGGACAAAGTGGCACTGTAGAACTATGGTAAAGGTAGTCTTTTCTACAAATGACGCAGGGACTATTGCATATCTGCATGGAAAAAAATGAAACTGACCTCTACCTCACACCATATAAAAAATAAAATGCAAAAGGATTGTAGACGTAAATATGAAAGATAAAAATGTAAAAGTTTTAAAAAGATATTTTTAATAGACTAGAAACAGGATTAATCTCTCCTTCCTTAAAAACAAAACTATCCAGTCTGCTTCACCCCTTTGTCCACTAGGAAATTCCAGAAACAATGAAATCAGTTATTTGTACTGAGAATTTTAAGTTATAAATATTATTTGAATAACAGAGAATAAATTCAACTGACCTTTCCTTTCCCCTTTTATGTTAAATTAGATTATATACATTGAAAAGACCCAGGTGCCCCATCCCAGTCTTTTTTTTTTTAAGAAAACTCTTCATTCAGATCATTTTTATAAAACTATCATTTCATTTTAAAAAATAATACATAAAGCAAAAGTTTTACTGTGCTACCAAGCAAAAATTCATGCAAGTGTAAAAAAGTTAAGATATTTTATGTCTATATTCTTTCAGGGCAATTAAAGCATTTCAAGAGGTGCTTTATGTTGATCCCAGCTTTTGTCGAGCCAAGGAAATTCATTTACGGCTTGGGCTTATGTTCAAAGTGAACACAGACTATGAGTCTAGTTTAAAGGTAGGTTGTTTTTTTCCAAGATACAATGTTTTATTTTTGTGGGGTTTGTGTGTGTGTGTGTGTGTGGGGGGTGTTAAATATTAGAGCATTGAGAAATGTTGGAATTTATATCGGCACGTCAAAAGAAAATTGGAAAATTTAAGTGAAACAACTATCAGCTATGAACTGGAAAAAATATAAGGTTGAGTTTCAGGGTACAAAGTAGTCAATTATGCTAAGATATTGGTAACTAATTGCACCATTAAACTTTTTCTTTTTAAAGTTTTAATTGAGGTCTGTCATCAGGAAACGGTGGAGGTTTCAGTCTCATTTTGGACATCTGAATCGCCCCCACTATAAATAAATGATTGGCCATCATAGAGGTCAGAAGCAGCTACTTAAGGACACTGTATCTGTGACCGAATCATTGACCATTTATTGTATTAGTCTCACTAGAAGAAATCTTTCCACCTCTACCAGCAGGGCATATCTCATATCTAAATTATTTTAAAGTGTTCTCTGAAAGTCATTTGTACTGCTGGTTTGTGAGTATAAACATTGTTGGTTAAATATTTCACTTTGTATGGAAATTTGATATTGTTCAAATTTTTCGTTGAGCTGCTTGTGCTGTCTGCCATCACATTAGGTCTCACGGGGCTTTTCATGAATATAGTGCTTCTCTGCATGATAAAAGTATTGCTTTTTGAAAGGGTTAGAAGTTCTAGAAACAAAAAAGTTTAACTTTTGTGAATTTATGGCTATTTATAATGATTGCCATGTTCTAAATAGCTCCCATGCAGATTATCTTGATTTTGAAGGGAAGGAGAGAAGAATGATAAATGACTATATAGTAGGCTATACTGTATTTTGCCATGTATAATTGGCTCCCATGTATAATGCGCACCCACATCTTTGGCCCAAACTTTCAGGGAAAAAATCTTTTGTTTTAATTTTTTAATTCAATTTTTAATTGTTTACATTTAGGTACTTGTTTTTTGTATTATAAAGGAATTTTAGCATTTATTTTTTAACATAGTACAAGAAATTTTATGTAACATAATTATAAAACGTAAAAACAGATACAAGGTATAAGAAATTTTATGTACAGGTAACAAATTTACAATGTTTACACATCATAGAAGGCCAAGAACTCTTCATTGTTGCAAATTCGTTGTAAATTCAACAAAACCAAATATCGTGTACCAGGGTATTATTTCCCATTTGTATATCTTTATTGATCTAGAGTTACACTTTTAACTCATAAGCATAAATAAATAAAACAATTAAACACACACACACACACATATACACATATATGGAATTAGTACTTCCCATGTATAATGCGTGTCCTATTTTTCCCTCACAAATTTCAGCAAAAAGGTGCACATTACACATGGCAAAATACAATAATTTCAATCCGCTGATAAGGAACTACTGAAGGTTTTTTAAAAACCATATTTGAGAGTGTCGAATTATTCTAGAATTTTAAAGTAGACAATTATGCAAATACGTTTCTGTCTTTCATGAGTTTATAAGAACAGTGCTGATGGTAAGAAAAAGAGAGACAGCCACAAACACTAAAACAAGTAGATTGTGAAGTACTTAGGTCACACAGTTGTCAAAGGTAAGTGCTTGAGGAATAGGCCCTGAGGGTAAATGTAAGTAGTGTGAAGAAGAAGGAATGCCTGGAAGTTATCAGTTTTCCTCAAGTCTAGAGCAGCATTTCTCAGACTATACTATGGAATGTGAGTGGATTAGAAATGGAAAATAAATTCAAATATGCCACCTTGCATATTTTACCCTACTTTGACATTTGCAGTGTGCATTAGCTAACAAAGACTCTTAAAATGTCTTATAATACAAAATAAACTTACTTGAGCATTTTACAACATTGTTACAACGTACCTATTATGTGTTGAAGTGTTTGGGTAGTAGCTTGGCAAGTGTTGCTCAGGAAATATAGGAGGTATGACAGTTAAGTTGGAGGATTTGTTGCAACAATGTTGCTAACATTTTTTGCTCTTAGAGGGATTTCTCATTTTGAATTTGTACCAACTGGACAAACAGTTAACCAAGTTTACTATTTGGAAATGTTGAAAAGGCTGACTGAAAAAGTTAGACGACCTGAACTTTTCACCAACAATTCATGGCTCTTGCATCACAACAATGCACCAGCTCACATGGCACTGTCTGGGAGGGCATTTTTAGCCAGTAAACAAATAGCTATTGGAGCAACCTTCCTACTCACCTGATCTGGTCACCACCCAATGACTTCTTTCTTTACCCGAAGATAAAGGAAAAGTGATAGGAAGACATTTTGATGACATTCAGGACATCAAGGGTAATACGACAACAGCTTTGATAGCCATTCCAGAGAGTTCCAAAATTGCTTTGAAGGGTGGGCTAGGCGCTGGTGTTGGTGCATAGCTTCCCAAGGGGAGTACTTCGAAGGTGATTGTAGTGATATTCAGCAGTGAGGTATGTAGTGATATTCAGCAGTGAGCATTTTTTCAAGGATGAGTTTGTGAACTTAATTGTTGTACCTCATATATGAGTGGAAAGAAGGAAGCAGATATGTCCTAAATAATGGAATGTTGGTATCTTTGAATATCAGTACAGCGGTATCTTAATTCTATGCATGCAAATCTCTGTTTCCATGAAGGTGTCATTATTTAAAATCCCCGTAAATCAGGGGAAACAGTGTTGGACAGCGTTCCATGGCTAATGGAAAGTATTCCTGCTTATTCATGTTCAACAGAAACCTTCTTGTATATAACTGATATGTTCAGACATAGCTAAAGACTAACCAAATCTTCAAGTCATAGCGATTTTAGCAAAATTGCCTTAAGTAAGTGCAGTCTTCTAGTTTTAGGCCTTTTTCCATTTATTTAAAACATTTGGCATCATCCTGTTGTTTATTTCACTTGTATGAACATAGAAAATAATTTCTGGAGTCCTTGATACTTCTCTTCCCAGTAATGAAAAGGTTTCATTTGATTTTTATCTCATCTTGGTATTGGCTTTTTATGGCTTCTCTCTCCAGTATTCCTTGTTTATTTACAGGAGAAATTTTAGGCACCAACATTTTTAGTTGAGGGAAAGATCCTGACTTCCTCTGATCTCTTGAAGAAGACCGCATTTTGTATTTCATTGGCCAGAAATAGGCCACATGGCCATTCTCAATTAATTCCTTATCAAAGATGTGGTTATTCTTAGACCAGTTATGCCCAGTTTTTGAGCAGGGCTCAATTCCTTAAATACACTGCTCCTATCTAAGGGAGGAGGAGTAAAGGGTGGGTAAAGAGTATTTTGGTGTAAACAATCTCTACTTCATTTCCTTTCCCTCTGCCCAAAGAGGGATATTGCCTATACAGTATGTTTTAGTTGGTGGACTATTTAAATAAAGTACAGTTTATTTTCAAATAGATTCCTTCTTTTCACCCACACATGGGCCTCCTGTTTTATTTCTATCTCTGGTAATAACATTTCTCCCAAAATGTCTCTCTGAAACAGATTCCTTCTGTTTTGGTACTGTGTAAACAGCTTTCAGAGCAAGCAAATTTAGTTTTAAAATTTGACCCTGCCATGTAACTAAATGTGTAACCTTGGGCAACATGCCTAACTTCTGATCCTCTTTGTGTTTGTAGAACTGGAATAACTGTACCCACCCCACACGATTGTTGTAATGATTAAATAAGGTATATATAAAAGTATCTGACAAACAACAATAAGATGATAAATGCAAAATAACACCCATATTATTTAGTCATTTAATGCCAGTGCATCTGTTTAATGAGGATTATATAGAAATTCTCCCTAATATTTACATATATAAGTTTCCCTAAAATATGTCAACATTAGAACTTTTTGGATTTTTAAAGATGGTGTCTCTTTTAAGGGAACCTGTGGAAAGTTTGCGAGGATACCAGTATAACTTCCCTTATAATTTGCTATTTGAGGGCCAGCCGAGTGCCTCAGTTTGTTAAGAGCTCACTCAAGAGTGTGAGCGCTGAGCAACAAGGTCGCCGGTTCGATTCCCGGCCTGAGCTGAGCTGCTGCTGAGCTGCCAACAGGTGGCAGGATGGCTCAGCTAAAAAAAAAATAAAATAAAATTTGGTATTTGAGGATGAGGTGCTAGTTGAAGGGATTACTGTGAAAGGATTATGACGATAAGAATTACAGAGACAATTCAAAGGAAATGGGTTGACCCCAAATGAGACTTGTGTGTTAGCTTTGCATTTTACCCCAGTGTTTCTTGAATGGATAGATAAATGGAAGAGGCTATAAAATGCCTCTTATAGAATGGGCTGGGAATACTGGGGAAAAAAAGAGAAAGGCTAGTTTTATTTATCATCTCATAACAGATTTTGTTCTATACAAGGTGACAGTACAGTTGTTTTCTCCTAATGCCCCTGTTAACTAGTTCATTCAGCTTGTCTCCCCCTCTGCTGTTATATTTGACATGAAACTTGTGAGTGAAAAAATACTTCTGACTTTTTTCACTTTTCTCCAGGAACTTCTTCATTTCCAGGTGTCTCCTTTGATCTTATATCTGTTACAGACTCAGGAATTGTATTGATTTTTTTTTTTTTAATGCCAAGACAGTAAGGCAAAAGCAATAAGTAAAGGCATGATAATATATACTTTTTAGAGACCACTTTTGTAATCTCTGAAATGCCTCCTGTCTTTTATTACTTTATTTATTGTAGAATACATAAATCATTTGTTTCATTTAATTAAGATACTGTGAACTCTGTTATACAAATACTTGCTGAGAATTTGAATGTTAGCTATTAAATTAATTTTAACCATGCCTTAAGTTTCTAAAATATCTGTAATATTTCTTTGTTGAAGCATTAACAGCATGTTTTTATTAGTTTAGTTGTCTGAAGATAATGAAAGTTGCTATTATTTCTTCATGCCTGCCCCTGTCCTATTTCCTTCATAATGCTGAATAGCTCAACTCTTCCTGCTGGCATTTTTAAAATTCTGGCCTTTTAAATTTATTTTTTATTGAGATAAAATGGACATGTAACATTGTACAAGTTTAAGGTGTACAGTGTGTTGATTTGATACATTTATGTATTGCAATATGATTATCACCTTAGCATTAAACACCTGTATAATTTTTTTTAATTTATTTTTTTGGTGAGAACAATTTAGGATCTAGTCTCTTAGCAACTTTGAAGTTCATAATATAGTACCGTTGATTATAATCTCTAGGCTATGCATTAGGTCACCAGGAGTTATTTATCTGCTAGTTACAAGCTTGTATCTTTAAACATCTCCCCAGTTCCCACATTAGCAGTGGAACTCAGTTTCACCTGAGTATGACATTACTGTTTCTTTTGTTAAGAGGACGGTTATCGCTGTTTATTTTGTCTTCTGTCCATTTTTCCTCATTTGTGGGCAGATATCTTTCCCCTGCCCTTCCTTTTTCCACTACACATCAACTTGTAGTTTATCTTTTAATCTTTCCTGGATATTATTCTCTGGTATGAGGTGATCCCCTAATTGGTTTATATAACCATTTGATTATGCTTTCTCCACTTCATTCTGCCCACCCAGTTTTGGTTTTCCATTTGATATTTCTACCCTGAGTTCTGTTATATACCTTCAAGTGTGAGGTAGTATAAATAGCTGAATTACTTAAGTTGTTCCAAAATATATGTTTGAAAAGGACATCACTGCACATAGATGTACAGTCTCCATCCTCTCAAATACTGAGGAGTTAGGGTGAGTCCAGGTTTCCTATATCAGTTTTCTCTCCTCAAGTGTATTATAACTACAAGAAGTCATTTCTAATCAAAAAGTATTTTTGGTGCTTAATCAAGACTACTTAAATTTGTGGTTTTAAATACTTGGTCTTCAAATGCAGCTTTATGAAGCATTCGGTGTGTCATTGTCACATTTTTTTTTTTTGGAACAAAAACATTTTGTAGTTCAAATTGTAGTCCACAACATTTTGTAGTTCAAAATGTAGTCCACAACATTTTACAGTTCAAATTGTTGAATTATCCCCTTTATAAAATATATATCATGTTCACCTTGTATTTGTAACTTGTGTACATATCAGTGTTATTTTAACATGAATATAAATTATACACTAGATTTAAAGAACTTAGAAAATTAAGTCAACCCTGTGTAAAATTAGACATATAACTAGAACCACTGTTTTAAAATTTCTAACTAGTTGCATATCTATACTTGTGTAAAATACGACGGAATGAGGAGTTGGGAGACTAGGTAGAACATAGTTATAGGAAAAAAAGATGAGCAAGATCAGTAGGGTAAATGAGTTCTCATAGGATGGATGAGTGGATGCACGGTTGAAAAGTAATATATCCTAGAGATCTTAAGGAGTTAATACAGGAATTAGTGTATTAACTGATTCATTATGGGAAGAAATCCCGCATTTATAGGCCTGAATCACTTTTCTGTTAACTAAAGTAAGGGGATAAAGTAGCAACAGGTTTTTGGATTGGGAGGTGAAAGGCTCTAAATGGAGATGGGTGTTTTGGGGGATATATTGAGTTAGAGATATCTGATGGATATCAGCTCTTGGTATAGACAATTATAAGCCTGGAGCCAAAAAGAAGGGCTAGAAATAAGATTTTGAACATCTTCAGTAACAGTGTCTTTTGTCTTAACTTTTGTGTTAAAGAAATTTTTTGAAGAGACCAGATTGGTAAACTTCAAAGAAGGA
This sequence comes from Hipposideros armiger, assembly GCF_001890085.2. NCBI lineage: Eukaryota > Metazoa > Chordata > Mammalia > Chiroptera > Hipposideridae > Hipposideros > Hipposideros armiger. Next base: position 2,027,015 of record NW_017731357.1, on the reverse strand, counting down.
ACCTCTTTTTTGAGTGAAGATTGTCAGGATCCATTAGCTATTAGTTATTGATGTGTAGTAGGAAACTGTTGTAACAACCTTGCATTACAAAGAAAATTGGAAGAACTGAGTTGGAGAGTTTTGAGAGCACCTCAGCCAGATTAGCTTGGCCGCACAATGTGTCTCATAAGCCCTGCCAGAACTTACCAATTTTAGTTCTGTGTCTTATTTTCAGATACCAAATCCCTAGTCTCATCCATTTATCATAGACTGTTTGTTTTAGGAATGAAGTTTGTTGGTTTTAATCATACTTTCAGAACTGTGGCAATCTGTAACAATGAAAAAAAATAATTTGCCTTTGTCTTGAAAGAGTACCGGACACCTTCCCTTCTCCCACTTAAATGATCCATAAAACCTTGTTTCATAAGGGCTGTGTAAAAAATAACTTGTTTTCTCAGCCTGAAGTACCTTTCCTTTCTTTCATCTATGTCTTTTGGATTCTGTTATGGAATTGTCCTTTGAACTTCTATTACAAAATTAAGTGGGCCTTGTGTTTATAGATGCATAGCCATAGTAGAGTGCCTGGCATGTAGAGTAAAAGCTGGCTGCCAACATTTTATTCCTAAAAGGCTGTGTCTATCCTAATTGAATATAGACAACAGTATCACCTAGACACACCTTGTCTACATACTCTGAAGTAAGGTTTTGGGGGGCAGGCACACAATTTAAAAACTTTAAAATTATGGTATTTAACCCTGACTGTGCATTGGAATAATTTGTTAGAAGCTTTCATCTGGTTCACAGGGTCACCTCCCACCCACTGAATCAGAACATCCAAGATTAGATCTGGATCTAAACATTGCTCCAAATTAATAATTTATATGTAGATACATAATTATCAATTACGAAAAGTTATCTCATTGCTTGTCTTTAGGATTGGAAATACAGTTAAAGGGTTCTACAATTGAAGAATCACAGACTTACTGCTAGAAGTAAAACAATTTAAAGGGAAATAAAGTCTTGAAACTCTAGTTTTATGTGTTAATTACATGAATATTGATATCCTCCCTCCAGATAGAAATCAAGTTCCTTAGTCTATCTATATAAAGCAAAATACTATAAAGTTATTTTGAAATATTGAACAAGTCAAAAGCTTTTAAAACAAAAGGTGACTTTGGTGATAAAGATGTCAACAGAAATTGTAATGAATCGAACCTTGTGTTAAATTGGACCAGAAGTGCTCTATAAAAAGAAAATCACTGAAGCATTAAAAAAATGTCTTAGGTAAATCTTCCTGCTTGAAAATTAATTTTCTGTAGAGTGCTTCTGCCTTGAGGTTTGTATATAGTCTTTGAACTGCAGAGGCCTCTACTGCATAATTATTTCACCCAACAGTAGTCAGTTTCAGTACCGCTGTATTTCGGTATGAGGTGCAGATATTTTCTAGCTGCTTCTGTTGGTTGCAGGGATAGGTGCTGGATATTTTACCATGACATTTTCACGTCTGGGGCCAATTATCACAATTGGTAGTTATTTCTGCTGATTTATATGTTAATAGGTACATCTATTTTGCATCTGGTTTAGGTACTAGAAATGAAACTATGAAGTCATGTCATCCCCAGTCCCTCATCTCTCTTTACTAAAAGGTGTATCAGTGTGGGGTGGTTTTGTGTAGCTACTTAGTTTCTTAAACTTAGTAATTATTCTGTAAGTTCTTTCATTCTCATATGCATGTTTTTGAATATGTACTCTTGCCAAGTAATTTTTCTTATATTGTTGCTGTTTGGAAATGTTTAATGTTTCATGATGTTGTGGGTTTGAAATGGTGCATCAGTGACTTCATTGCTGCTTTTAAGATTGATTAAGAATTATATGAAACCTGGGCCAGAACTGTTTCTGCCAGTTTTCATTGTAGGACCTTGAGTATTGATAGATGAAATGTAAGCTGGGCAATGCGAATTATGCATCTCTCTGCTCTTTGTGGGATTTCAAAGTAACAGTAAAACTAAAATATTGCCATCTTAAAGGCTGTTTCTTTGCAGGTCAGTTTATTTCCTTTGATGGCTCAGTTAGGAAAGGTCTGTCTTATCTAAATATTAATTTATGCTGGCAAGATAGATTAAACTTAGAAATGTAGTACAATCTGAATGTGTGGCTCCTGTGCTGCTTTTTTTGTCTAGAGGAAAGCAATTGCTTATACAGCATGCTTTGCTTTCATAGTACTCACTTTTTAAAATAGTCTTTTCTATCGTCATGGTAGCATACTAAAGGGATGTTCGAGGACATACGCAATCTGCTTAGTAGAGCAAGGGAAAATAAAAGCAGTTCTTGAGGTGTTCAGATGTTGGATTTTTTTTTTTTCATTCAATCAACTATGACCATTTCACTTTTGTTTTGTTGACCATTGTATCCCTAGTGTCTGCATTGTCTTAAGGGCATTCTAGACCCTTGATAAATATTTGTTGAATGGATTAAATATTCAATATTTAAGGGTCATAGTCATTTTGTTTATAGTTTGCCCATTCAGAATACTACAACACTGAAATATTAAGAGTACTGCAAATGTAGGCTAGCCTAATTATGCAAACGTTCGTGAATGAATAGAATAGCTACTGTGTCCATACCAAGTGATGCTTTCTAATCTTTCCTTGTAACATTGAGTGGCTGACATTTGTTTATTTTCAATAATTGAGAGTTCTAGTTGAACAAGTGCAGTTTTGTCGATTCTGTTGAAATATAGTATTGAAAACTTGATTATTTCTCTTGATAAAGAACTCTTGGGGCTTACATCTAGAAGTTGTCATTATACATATCAATTTTCAGTTTGTCCAGCAGTTATAAAAAATACAACTCTTTAGATATTTGGATTGTGGATAGGAATGAGCTTACTGTGGTCACTTTTTTAAAAAGTGGATTGTATTGTGGCGGTTGATTACTTTAAATGCTAAAAATTTGAATATACATATGTGGAAATATTTTTTAGAAGCGTTCAAAGAGATTTACTTTTTACCTTAAAGATGTTACACCAACTCTAGTACTTGTTTGTCTTCTCTTAATTAATTTACATACCAGGATTAATGTTGACATACTATTTAGATGTTAAATATCACCCAGTGTTCTTGATTATGATTTGTTTTGTTAAAAATTAGTGTTATACATTGAATTTAACAAGAATTTTTTGGGTAGGCTTATATGATAAGTGGATGCTCTAACTGTTAGTGGATTAATATTGCCTACAGATACAATAGCACAGACATTCTAAAAGGATAATTATGTTTCATAAATGAACTTGAACACAGCTATTTGGTGCATTCTTTGTAGTATTTCAAACAGTTTTAAATGGCACTAAGTCCAATGATTATTGAAGAATTGGTAAGCACAAGATAATTTTACCCTTATGACAATTCTCGTAGTCATTTTTTGTATTTCTAAAGTTCACATCTCATTTTGAGATAAGCAGTGGTGTTCTGACATTAATACCATTGAACTTTTATTTTCAGTTTTTAAAATAACAATGTGCTCTGTTTAAACTGTTTTATAAGTAATACTGCTTATTTGAATACTTAAACATCTGAAGTTCTTTTCATATAAACAAAAATACACATAGGATAACTTGATAAGGTTAATTCTTCCCCAGATTCTCCATTCTCAGCATCCTGTCTGTTGTCAGCAGTAAATGTTCAAAGTAATTCTAGTTGGTTGTCTAGTATGTTTTATTTGCATAGCATAGTTTATGTTAGACCTTACATATCTGAGAATTATTTTAATACGCATTTATATGACTGAATTTAGTGCATTAATTTTCTCACTTTCTTCTTGCAGCATTTTCAGTTAGCTTTGGTTGACTGTAATCCCTGCACTTTGTCCAATGCTGAAAGTAAGTATTATTAAGTACCATAGTTTTCTATGTATATTCAGATCACTTCATGGAAAATAGTAGTGGTGGTGGTGTTAATGATAGTGATAAATCTGTGTAATTTTTTCTTGTAGAATTGTTGAATTTAACTGTATTGGTTGCCATGGCTACTTGTACAAATGGACCATGTGAGACAAGTTATTGTGAACAGCCTGTGTCTAAAGTTGATATGCCAGTGAACTGAAATATTGAATAAAATCGTCTGCACTAATGAACAAGATGGATTATTTGTGTATATTAATTATATTGTAGATTACTTGGGGGGATTAAACATGGAGTTTGACAGTCTTTTAGGAAAAAGGAGTGTATAACAATTCACATATGGTAACTCACTGATTCCTCCTATATGATATTAAAATTATTGGTAATTATGAAGACATACTTTGACTTTTTATTATAGTTTTGTACATCGTATATAAAGTTTGAGGTGACATTTTTCAATTAATTCAAAAAGAATGTGTCTGAAGCATGTTCTGATACAGTGGTTTCCTTCAGACAATTATTTTATGCTTCTATGTAGGTTTCTTCCCCAAAGCAGATAGGATTGATTATGATGTGTTTATCAATAAGTATATATTGCTATATTTATTTAGTGTACTTTAAAATAGCTAATAAAAGTTTTAAGAATATTCATTGGGTTTAATCTGGCTTTCTTTAAAACTCTTTTATTTGAAAAATAAAAATTTTAATGAGAGTGTATAAAAAAATTGAATCATTCTTAGTGAAAATTGAAGATCAGTCAAAGGATTCTAGACTTTAGAAAGTCAGTATTTTACTAAAAGTGATTTCATTTTTTAACCATAAAGGAAGGTGTTAAGTGAAAACTAGTCTTAGTGTTAAAAATGCCCAAGAAAATGATTGAATCTGTGCAAAAGCTGTAGAAATTTGAATGTAACTTGCATATAACAGGAGTTAAGACATAGCATGGATTAAATAATCATTTAAACAAGACCAGTTATCTCATATTACTAAAGGCGATTTCTTGAGAAAACAAAAAATTTCTATTTTCTTTAAATGAAATTCAGGATTTTATACTGATGAGTGTATTTGCAGAATAAATGATGAGAAGGAAACAAATGCAGCAATATTTTAGTTTCTAAGATGAGATTAGATTAGAAAAATAATTTAACTCATGGCTATATTAATTTATAAAGGGTTAATTTATACTTTTCCCATAATTATATATCCAGGTTATATAAATCATCTAGACTATAGACCCTTAAAATCTTTTAAAAATTAATATATGGGAATAAGAAAACAGCTGATTTTCACTTAATTTTTTATAGCTAATGCTTTAGAACTAAGTTTCATAACTACTTGTCTGTTTAAATGGCAACTTTTGAGGGACGTTCATAAACGTCAAACTAAATATTTTGATAAAGCCTCATTTTATTCTGCTGTGTTCAGATTAAATCTCTCTTGTAGATCATTACTCCTGAGAGGAAACCACCTATGTAGAATGAGTACTACAGGGCAGAAAACTTGCCTGTCAGATTGGAAGAGGACAGTTTGACCCATCATGACTACATCTTTGAGTTTTTACTATGCCTCTCTTTCTGTTGGTTATTGAAAAGGGAAGTAGGAGGGAGGGCGACCGACATCCTCTTTTGCCCAGGACCTGGGGAGTTTCCCTGGATCCAGGACTTTGCTAAAAGGTTGATCTCTCTAATAGGGCACATGCGTTATTTAGAGACAGTAGGCCATTGTTGTTCAGTTGATTTGGGTAGTTTATTTTAGGTAGTCTTCATGATTACTTGATAACTACAATAGTGGCTGATGTCTCACAGAGTAATGTAGGCTATCTGCTTTGAGCCACACATTACTGTTTCAACACCACGCTCTTTGTCTTTGTAACACTTATTTCTCTTTGAACTTTTTAATGTCATCACCTATTGTATATACCACAGATCTTGACTATTCTTTGAAATCTTCTTTGTTACCTTGTGATACTGTGAAGATAGAAGATAATAGAAAGTAAAGTGAGCTTTTAAAAGAAGTCTATATGAGAAATCTCTATTTTATGGTATAATTCATTTACACAATTAAAAAATAAGTAGATACACTTGTTTCTAGAGCTATTTAAGAGGGATTAGTTACAGTTCATGTTTCAAAAAGTAGGATCATGATAACGTGAGACCTTTTTCATGATATATGATTGCCCCTTTGGACAAAATTGTTTCTCTGAGACTTAATTAATTCTAAAAATAATGTATTAATTTTTGAATAAAGTTTAATTTCAGAACCTTTATGGCAATATTTGTTAAAAATGTATACCACTAATTGAGACTTACCAAGTGGAGCTTTTTCTTAGTTGTATGGTTATGTTCCACTTTGAAGGGGACTTTTAAGAATTTAAATATATGGTGGTTTTCATACTCCTAATGCAAAAGATGACACTGGATCTAGTAACTCATGGGATAGGGAAGCCCTTGACATAGGACTGGGACTGAGCATGGTGGAAGTTTGGGATGGTAGTACCATGCCAGCTGGCTACTGATCTTTTCTTCTTGTTACCTTTATTAGAGGAGTAAGAAGATTGGGGAAAATGGGCATAGATTTTCCATCTCCTCCTCATTCCCTTAACCTTTACCCAGTCTCTTCCTCCAATGATGTAGTGAGGTGAAATTTGGACTAGAACTCTCTAAGAGAGCTGTGTTGGCAAAGGGGAGTGGGGAATAAGAAAAGCCCTCAACAGATGTAGGTAGGTGAAGGGGAGGATATTTGCATATGTAGGACTTCCATTATTATTGTTTTTATGTGCTTTTCACAAAAAGCTGATTTTCATCTACAGATAGTTTTATTTTGCCTCATGTCTGATTAGTTAACGTGATATTTAATAATTATGGAGAAATATAGTACTTTACTTTTGATCTAAAATGTTATTGTTTCTAAAGTTCATTATACATTTTGTTTGTTTTGCTCTTTATGGTTTTTTAGTTCAGCTGTTGCCAGGTGGTGGGTGGTCTAGGGAACAGGTGTCAGAATCCCTTACAGAACTGAATAAAAAGGCAGCTTTCCAGGCCTTGCCCTGGGCTCACTGAATTATAATCTCAGGCATCTCTATTTTTAACAAGCCTTCCTGGTGAATCTACAGTTATAGGAATCAGTGAGTTGGTGGTGCACTCTTCCAATAAGAAATTGAATATAGCTGTGGACCTGGTTTTTAAAGATCCACACAAATATTCTGCATATAATTTTGAAAGGCTCCCGGACTCCTTGAAATCCAGGTAGATAGAACATTGTCATTGAGGAATGAAAATCATAGTAAGTAGCTAGAATCCAGTTTTAATTCCTTGTTCATTGTTGCTTTTGTTGAATCCTTCATACTCTGGTGATGCAGTATCAGGAAGAGCTGAAAATATAAGCTGACATGTTTATTTGATTTTCAAGGCAATACTTGTTAATCTTGGGGACTGTTTATTCTTCTTGCCTTCCAAATGGTTTGCCCTTTTTTTTTCTTTTTTTAAAAATAATTCTGAAGAACTGATAGAGAAATGCAACAACTCATTTCCTCTGTGTGTTATTACCAGTGTCATCTTAGTCTATGACTTCTTTATAAATGTTGATATGACATATGGTATAAGAAAAAAATTAAAGGCTTTTGTTTTAATTTTTTTCAAATACTGACTTGACACCGTATTTTTCACCTAGAACTCAGTTTTTAAATGCCATGTTTTGAAATGTATAGATTATAAAAGTTTTCTTTATTTGCTTAAGGTTGTCATTTTGAAATTTGTAAGAAGTATACTCGCTATAGATTTTAATGTTAATTCCATTGACAAAACTTGATAATGACCAATTTGATAATTACCAACAATAAATACATGTGCTTTCTTATCATGTTTGTGTATTTGTATATTCTATTAAAAATAAAAGTTGTGTTCTATTATTACTCAAGTCTGTATAGTAGAGACTGTATTTATGGTTTACATGTTATATTCTTAATTAATTTACCCCAAACACTGGTGTATTGATTTCTGTTTTCCATCATCTTTGCAGTTCAGTTTCACATTGCCCACTTATATGAAACCCAGGTAAGTGTTTTAACTTACCTTACTTAAAACAAAAATGATCACCCGTATCATTGTAAGGGATATCAGATATACAGATAATTTAATGTAGTTCTGGGCACTACCTCTTTTTTTTTTTTTAAGATATTTTTAATTGGGGAATTGGGGGGATGGGAACAGTGCTGGGGAATTGGGGGAAGGGGAACAGACAAGTTGCTGTCCTTTTGTTCTTCAGTCTAGTTGTAGATGACGTTGCTTCACTGGCTCAAGTTGGCACCATCATTGCGCTCTTCCCTGGCGAGGCAGATCAGTCGCTGGCTTTTGGACGGCCGCTCACTGTGGCTGCTGGCCGCTCACACTGGCTGCTGGCTACACACGGTAGCCCATGGCAACCCACTGCCACAGGGGCTGCAGCCTACGCCGTCGCCGGCGACTCATGGCAGCCCAGCTCCAGGTTGAGCTGTTGTTCAGCATCTTAGCTGTGGAGGGCAGTGTCACTGGCCCTCATATGTGGGATCCGAACTGGGGCCCTCTGGTTTCCCAAGCCAGTTCTTAACCATTGCACTGCTCGGCCAGCCCTGGGCACTACCTCTTATATACATTTTAAACTTATTGAATGTAGTCAAGATTTTGCTTAGTGAAGCAGTTATTACACAGAGTACTTACTGTGTACAAACAAGTTTCATTTACTATGATTTGCCACTAAACCTGAATATCTGTAGGCTTAAATGGCAATATTTAAGAAGATTTCTCTTATTCTTGATAAGAAATGCCTAGTTTTCTTTGCAAGATGTTTAAATGGTTGTTATAATACATTGGGGGTTTTTTGTTTTTTTTTAAAGATTTTATTGGGGAATTGGAGGAGGGGAGCAGCATTGGGGAATCAGGGAAGGGGAACAGCCAAGTTGCTGTCCTTTTGTTCTTCAGTCTAGTTGTGGAGGGCGTTGCTTCACTGGCCCATGTTGGTATTGTGATCATTGCACTCTTCCCGGCTGAGGCAGATTGGTCGCCGGCCATTGGACGGCCACTCACGGCGGCTCTTGGCAGCTCACACCAGCTGCCGGCTGCTCACGCTGGCTGCCGGCCACACACACAGTAGCTTATGGCAGCCCACTGCAGCAGGGGCTGCAGCCTAAGCCATTGCCAGTGACACATGGCAGCCCAGCTCCAGGTTGAGCTGTTGTTCACCATCTTAGCTGTAGAGGACAGTGTCTCTAGCCCTCACGTAGGATCCGAACCAGGGCTCTGCTGTTCAGAGCTGGTGTCCCAAACCAGCTCTTAACCAACTCGCCACTCGGCCAGCCCAATGCATTGTTTTTAGTTTCACTTTTTCTTAAGTTTGAAATATCCGTTCCATGTGTCACCATTTGAAAGGCATATTAGAGTCACCTTTTGATGTCATTATCACTACTTTTATGGCTGCTATATTAAAATCTTCAGTTTTACAAAATTAGTTTTGTGTATGACAGATTGTGCTTAGTTCTACAATAAAAGGTATAACACAGACATTTACTGTAGGCAGTGGTATGGAAAATCAGGCATAAGTTGGTATGAGACTAAATATTAGGTAATCATAGTTTACCTGAAACATAAATATTATAACAGCTTTTAGGGGAAAAAAATACTGTTATATTTGTACATAATTTGTAAGGTGTGCTTCTGAGCCACAATGGGTTGCTTTAAAAAATTAACATTGAATTTCTGTATGCCTCCACCCCCCCTCCCCCACCCCCTCACACACACCCATGCACCCACAGAATCAGAATTGATGCACACTTAGGTTTGGATATCCTACTACTCTAGGGATTTTATCTACCTTGAGAAGATGCATGTGAGAATTACATGCATGTTGTGGATTAGTGTCTTAACCTGCCAATGCTAATCCCAGCCTCCTGCCAACTGCTGATTTTTGTCCAGTCAGTAAAGGCCCCAGGGTGAAAGCAGCTACAGAAATCAGCTTCTCCATAATTCTTTCCCTCGAGTCTTAGCTCCTGTTCTCATTACCTCAGGAGCTCTCTGCTGCCTTCAAAAGGATGAGTTCTGATTTTTTTCTAGCTTATTTAGTTCTTAGTGAGATCACTGGTCTGCCAGTAGCTGAACCAGAAGTTTTCTCACCTTTATTTTTAATGAGTGTTTTTACTGGACATGGAATTCTATTTTTTTATTTGACGACTTTGAAATTTACATTCCGTTGTCTTCTGTCTTTCATTGTTGCTAATGAGAAGTCTGTTAGTGTTAATTTTTAAACTTGTGAAAGTAATGTAGGGACAGGGACCTCCCCCCACTGATTATTTAATTTGATAAATTTTAGTGCGCATTAAGATTAAACAAAACAGAACAAAATTCATTCTGAGCACAGTATATAATAGATGACAGAAAGATGACACTGTAAGCATATGAAAGGATTGAAAAATCTCTACTCTGGTGCTATAATAAGGATTTTCATTTTCAGGTGAAAAATTAAGAAAAGCAAAGGCCTCCCAACCTATAGAATGTTACCTTTTATAGTTCAGCTGATTCATACCAATAGACCTTATTTATCAATATGGAGTTTTAAAATGTAAATTTAAGTAGTCGTATGTGATTAGTAGCTATTGCTGGGAAACCAAATAATTCAAGGGAATTTTCTTTATGTAGGAAGAAGTCTTCCTGCTAATCAATGTAGAAAAAAGTATTATTTCACAAACCCTGAGAGCCCTGTTTCCACCTTGCCTTCATAAATAATGCCATAATTAAAACTGAAAAGTGATGGAATAATTTTTTAACTGGAGTGGTTAAGGAAGGCCTCTTTGAGCAGAAGCTGTTTGGGCTGAGTCCTGAATAGAGAGGAGCCAGTGATATAATCAACCTGGGGGGTGGGGGAGGGAGGGCATGTGTGTGTGTGTGTGTGTGTGTGTGTGTGGTGTTGCTGGATCATTCTAATAAAGAGGTGTTAGCAGGTACAGTAGCTTTGTGGTATTGAGCTTATACTATTTGAAAGACAAAAAGGAGGCCATTTGTAGGACTTAAGTTTGTTAAATTTAATCATGCATTTAGTTTTTTGCATTTTTTTAGTTATTTTTCATCTTTATTTAGGTATATTTGACAAATAAAATTGTAAGGTATTTAAAGTGTACAATGTGATGATTTTGATATATGTATATACATTGTGAAAGGATTCCCCCCATTGAGTTAGCACATACATCACCTCACATCTTCTCCGCCACCACCCTTTTTGGATGAGCATATTTAAGTTCTGTTCTCTTAGCAAATTTCAATTATACAATAGTGTTATCAACTATAGTTATCATGTTACACATTAAATCCTCAGACTTTATTCATTTTATAACTTGCAGGACTGTACCCTTTTATCAACCTCTCTCTGTTGTACCCACCCCCACCCCCTGGTAGCTACATTTCTACTCTTTGTTTCTATGAGCTCACCCCCCCACACACTCCGTTTTTTTAATTTAAAGATTCCACATGTAAGTGACACCATACATTATTTGTCTTTCTCTTTCTGGCTTATTCATAATGACCTCCAGGTTAATCCATGTTGTCACAATTGATAGGATTTCTTTCTTTTTTAAGACCGAAAATACTATTCCATTGTATTTATATACCACAAGTTCTTGATCCATCTTTTGACGGACACCTAGGTTGTTTCCATACTTTGGGTATTGTGAATAATGCTGCAGTGAACGTGGGAATTCAGATATCTCTTCGAGATGATGGTTTTGTTTCTTTTGGAAGTATACCCGGAAGTGGGATTGGTGGATCATATAGTAGTTCTGTTTAGGTTTGGATAATTTTAATGGGATGTTATCCCCTCCCCCTACTCATTCTTAGTAGATTTAGAAAATTAGGTTCTTATTTATCAGTTTCTATGTATATCATCATATGATCTCTAAATAAAGATACTTTTGTTTCTCTGTATAATGTCATATCTCCAAGTAAATATATTATGGATTATTCTTGAACAATTATATCAATTATTTATCTTTGTCATTTTGTTAGCTGAGACCTCCAGAAGTATTTGTTTTCTAATAGTAATGCTAGTATTAACTGGCCTTTTTTTCTTTTTCTTCATTGTAATGTAATAGCTTGAAAAGTTCACCATTTAAGTTCTTATTAGTCTTTAAAGATTAAAGGTAGAGGATTTCTCCCTTTTAATTTTGTTATTAAAACCTTACTTATTTTTGGATAATCCAAAATGAAAGTGCCTGAAAGAATATACAGGGAAGTATCCTCCTTTTCCCTAGCCACCTACTCCTGAAAGTCACCAGTGTTACCAGTGTTTTTCATATCCTTCCAGAGAAACTCAGTGCATATATAAGCAAATCCATATGTATGTTTGCATATATATTTGTTTTTATTTTATTAAAACTGTAGCCAATTATGTATATTCTCTTGAACTTCCTTAAATTTTTTTTTAAACTTAGTATTATATTTTGGAAATCATTCCTTATTTGTACATGTAAAGCAGTATTATATCCGTGTCAATAGATGTAGTGTAAATAATATAAGTATTCTTCCTTGAGGAATAGTTACAAATAATGTTATGAATAATACTGTTTATAAGAATTTATTAGTTTCATTTTTAACATTGTCTTCTAACTATACAGCAATAGTTTATTATCAAAATACTGTAGACTGGTTTTATTTATGTATATTATACAAATTCAGAAGGAAGAAAAATAAATTACAGCTGATATTTAAAGATACAGTATGTCATAATTGTATACCATTTATTCCATGTATTCAAAGATGATTCAGTATAAGGAAAATTAACAGTATTGTGAGGAAGAAAATCTTTTTAAAGAAAACGTGAAAAGGAGAGAAAAACGGTAGACCTAATTAATAGGTCAAAACTTTAGTATTCTGAAAACATTTAACAAAATAAACCATAAGCTTGACTTGACCAAGGGGGATAAAAGAGATACAGCACAGATACACAAAATAAGATAACCATGGAAACAGAAGAAGTTAAAACTATCATAGATGACTACTTAGCAGACCTCTGTGCAAATGAATTTGAAAACGTAAATGAAATGGACTACTTTCCAGGGAAATACAGATAGCAAAATTTATTTCATTACAGTTAGGTTATAAAAAGCCAAATTCCGTAAAAAAAAAAAAGAGAGAACATTAAGTAATGCACTACAGAAAGCACCATGCCAGATTTTTATAGGGGAATTCTACTAAGCCCTTAAAGGCCAGATAATTCTAATACTCTAGATTATTCCAGAGCATTGGAAATCAAGAAAAACTTCATTTTTTTGAAGGGAGGGGCTTATAACATCTTTTAATCTGATCTTGAGAGATAATACAAGTTTGATAATGAAGTCCTTTTTGCATTTATTGATTCTATAGTATATTTTAAAAATATAATGGAAACAAAAATCCCTGATTCTAAAAATTAACTACAGGCCATAGTGCTTTGGTATCCTCTTTTCTTTATTGTAAAATATACATGACGTGAATTTTATCATTTTAGCCATTTTTAAGTTTACAGTTCAGTGGATTAAGTACATTCACATTGTTGTGCAGCTATTACCATCATCCATCTCCAGAACTTTTTTTTATCATCCCATACTGAAACCCTGTACCCATTAAACAGTAACTCCTCATTCCTCCCTCCACCCAGCCCCTGACAGCCACTTTCTATTTTCTATGAGTTTGACTACTCTAGATGCATTGTATAAGTGGAATTGTACAATATTTGTCATTTTTGTCTGGCTTATTTCACTTAACATAATGTCTTTAAGGTTTATACATGTAGCATGTGTCAGAATTTCACTCCTTTCTTAGGCTGAATAATATTCCATCATATGTATATACCACATTTGGTTTATCCATTCATCTGTCAGTAGACAGTCGTGTGGCTTTTACCTTTTGGCTATTGTGAATAATGCTGCTATGAATGAGTGTGAATATCTGTTTGAGTCCCTGCTTTCATTTCTTTTTGATATATAATCCGAAGTAGAATACTGGATTTTGTGGTGATTCTATGTTTAATTTTTCGAGGAAACATCATACTGTTTCCCCCATTCCTCTTTGAAGCAAATATAATATTGATACCTGAACCTGATAAAGACCGTGCAAAAAAGAATCAATCTACAGACTGATATCACTGATAAATATTGATTAAAAATACTAAATAAAATATTAGTAAAGAGAATCCATTACCTCATTAAACAAATAATATACTATGACCAAGTGGTATTCATTTCAGGAATACAAGGTTGATTGACTATTAGGAAACCCACTAATATTCATCATAATAATAGAACTAAAGGTAAAATCAAATCATTGTCATCATAGGTGCTAAAGAAATGTTTGACAAATTCAATATCCATTTTCAATAAAAAACACTATTGGACATAGGAAGTAAGGGTTACTTTCTTACCATAATAAAATTCATTTACTTTAGTCACTATCTTACTTAAAGGGAAACAGTAGAGACATTTTCACAAAAATCAGGAGCATGGCAAAGATGCCCACTATCTCCATTGTTCCTCATTATTGTACTATAGATATTAGCCAATGCAGGTAGACAAGAAAAATCAATTAGCGACACTAATTAACATACATAAATTAATAGCCTGTAACAACAATAGAGAGCTTACTAATGTTAGAAAAAATTTTTATAGTGTCAGCAAAGTAATTAAATACGCACCTCACAATAAACTTCAAAGAGATACTGTGATTCAACAGTATAAAGATGTTGGTTTTCCTTAAGTTAATAAATGTAACACAATATCAATAAAAATGCTAACAACCTTTTTAAAGGAGTAAGATAAGTTGATATGGAAAAACATGCTAGATTAGCCAGGGTAACACTGGGGGGAAATCGTATAGGTTATACTAACTTTGTTATTAATAGATATTAAAATATACAATAAAGCCTATATAATTAAAAGTATGGTACTGGCATGTGAAGAGACAAATAGGCCAATTAAATATTCATAGAAGGGCCAGGAATAGATCCAAATACACAGAGAAATTGAGTATATGATAATGATAATAATCTTACATTCCTGGAGCTATGGTCGATTTATTCATAAATGGTTCTGGGACAACTTGGTAGCCATTTATAAATGATAAAATTAGGCCCATAACTCAAACTGTTCACAGGAATAAACTACAAATGAATTAGGATCCAAATGTAAAAAATGATACTGTACAACTACTAGAAGAAAACATGAATTCCTCTTCAACGTGATGTAGGAAAAGACTTCCTCACTATGGCTCAAAATTCAGAGGCAATAAAAAATAACCAGTTTCAACAATATAAAAAAAAATTCTACATGGCAAAATACACCATAAATTCAGAGGACATCTATGAAACTGGGAGAAAATGTTTGCAACATATACCACAAAGGGCTGATATCCCTAGTATATAACGAACTCTTAAAATTTGAGGGTCAAAGGAACAAAAACCCAATAGAAAAATAGGAAAACACCATAAACAGACACTTGACAAAAAAGATAATGGAAATGTTTCTTATACACATGGAAAGATATTCAAACTCAGAGTTAGAGAAATGCAAATTAAAGCAACGCTATATTTTTCTCACCTATCACGTTGGCAAAATATTAAAAATTACTATGGAAGGGAAACAGGCACTCTCATGCATTGGGATAATGAATACTGGTACATCCTATGTAGGACAGAATTTGGTAATAATGTAACAAAACTACATGTACTTAACCTTTTGACTCAATAATTCCACATCTAGGAGGATACCTTAAAAATAAACCTTCAAAATATGAAAATATTATAGGCACAAAGATATCTATTGGAGCATTATTTGTAATTGCGAAATATTGGAAACAACCTAAATGCCCATATATAGGAGAATGGTTGTATAAACTGTGATGCATTCAGGTAATGGAGTGCCATGCAGCTGTAGAAAAGAATGAGGGGATCAAGAATGAATATGTACGTATAGTGTGTATGTGTGTACATAAAAAGTATGTTTCGTAGCTCTGTTTGCTAGGACGACTTAGAAGCAATGACCCACTTCAGCAGCAGTGAACATACTAGCACCCAGACCTTTGTGTCTAAATACGATTTTTCATAAAAAAGGAACCAGGGATTCCTGGGGAGAAGTGGATGATTCCACAGCTTATGCAGGGATGCTACAAGGTGAACTGTGGAACATTTCATGGTGCCAAAAAATACTGGGGGCATGTGGAAAGGATTCAGGAGCCAATTGAGGGGATGGGGTTCCCAATCACCAAATCTGACACAAGTTTAGAAGCAAATAATTATAATAATGGAATATAAGCTACAGCATAAAATATAAAAAATAAAATATAAGGTACAGAAGAAAAATATAAGGTTCATACTGATATAAATGAGTAATTAAATAAGTGAGGGAAAGGGGATAGCTCTTACTGTAAAAATTTCGATTAATGTATGAAAAATGTGATGAATATCTCCCCACAAGGTACTTATTAATTTCAAAGGGACATTCTTCAAAATAAACAGCCAGTACTTTTTATAAGTGTCAAATTAATGGAGGATCTGTCCTACATTAGAGGAAAGGATGGAGACATGCTACCTGGACACAAGTGGGGTTTTGCATTGGATCCTGGTCCAGAAAAAGCACATTAGTGATGAAACAGGAATAAATTATGTATATTAGTTAATAGTATTTTATCAATGTTAATTCTGACAGTCTTCATGTATTTTCAAGCTCTGTTATTTTTATGTCATCCTGATGTGTTCTTTATTATTAAATATTCCTCTTAATCTCTAGTAATACTCTTTGCCTTGAAGCCTACTTAATCTTACCTGAATTTAGTCACCTCAGCTTTCTAAAGTCTATACTCTTTGCTTGGTATCTTTTTCTATCCTTTTATTTCAACCTATTTGTGTCATTATATGTAAAGTGCATCTCTTAAAAACAAATACTATATTTTTGGCTCTCACTTTTGTAAATGTATTCTGGCAATCTTTTTTGTTGTTGTTGTTTGGAATGTCTAGTCCATTTATTGGGCTGTCAGAAAAGTCATGACGCATTTTTGCAACGAAAAACAGAAAAAATACATCATGACTTTTCCGACAATCCAATGTAATTAATTTGATTACTGATAACGGTTGCATATAGTTGGCTATCATTCTTGTTCGCTTTGTATTTTATTATTTTTCTCTGGCTGCTTTCAAGTTTCTTCTCTTTACATTTGGTTTTTAAGAATTTGACTCTGATACGTCCAGGAATTGGTTTTTCCTTTATATTTATACTTCTCAATGTGTTTTTAGTCTTTTGGATATGAGATTTGATGCCTTTCATCGGTTCTGGAAAGTTCTCAGCCATTTTATTGTGAATATTTATTTTGCCCCATTCTTTCATCTTTTTGAACTCCAATTACATGTGTCGTAGAATATTTGTTATTGTCTCATACATCTTAGATGGCTTTAAAAAAAACTTTTGCCTGTTTTTTTGCTTCAGTCTGGATGCTTTTTTTGACTTGTTTTTCAAATTACTTGATTCCTTTTAAAAAAAATCTCCAATCTTCTATTAAGTCTATCCAGTGATTTTTTTTTTAATTTCAGATATTTTTCTGTTCTAGAATTTCCTTTTGCTTCTCTTTCAATTTATTTTTCTGTGCTCTGATTTCTTGTCCATTCATTCATTATTATATTTTTCTTTTTCTCTGTGAACATTGTTAAGATAGCTGCTTTAAAATTATTTGCAAATGTCAACATCTGAGTTGATTTCATTAATTTCCTTTTCCTTTGAACATGAGTCTTTATAAGTCGGGTAAAGTTATCCTGGATCTCGTGAATAATACATTATAGAGAGTGAGTGACTGTCATATTTTTCTGAAGATTGATATTTTTGTTTTATTAGTTAACTTTGCTTAAGTCATCACACTCTAAACTCTGTCACCCCTGTGGCGGGCAGCAGCTGAAATCTCTCTTTAGTTCTTTTGGGCTGCTGGATATCTGTTATGTTCACTCATAGTTCAGTGGTCAACCAGAGATTTGGATAGGGTTTAACTGTAGAATTTGGTGTTCACTCTCTATGACTCTCTCCTTCCTGGGGTTTCTCTCCTCACCTCCAGCTCTTGTGACAGCTTCAAACTCTGTCCTCTAATTCTTCAAGCTAGTAAGTTTGCTGACTTCTATTTGAATTCTAGCCAACCAGTTGGAGCCTGCCTTCAGGTGAAAAGCCTAGAAAAAGGGGGTTACTATTCAGTGCCATTTCTTTCCTCTGCGTGTTAACTCGTGGTTTTTGACAGATTTTGGTTTCTTTCCAGTGCTTTCTGGTAGTTGACTTTCAATATTTTATCCAGAATTTAATGCTGTCTGTGGAATGCTACTCCAATTTTAACAGAGGCAAAACTGTAGTAGACACCTTTAAAGATAAACTCAGGTTACTTTTTATCCACAATTTATAGTTGCTATTTAATGTTTTATAAGCATCCATCATATTTTGTTTCCACTCACCTAGTGTGGCATAGACCTAGGTTTTCCAACTTCCTGATACTACAAACAGTGCCATTTAGAACATTACATATGGGAAGGTTTCTTTGGCATATATATCCCAAGAGTGAGATTGTTAGATTGTAGCATATTTGCAGACATAATTTAATAAGTAAATCCTCTTCCAGCGGGCATGAGTGGGTTTTGTTTTGTTTTGTTTTTTCTCCTCACATCCCCATGTTTGTCAATCTGATGGGTAGAAGTTGGTATCTCATTAAAACTTGCATTTTCTAATTTCTAGAGATGTACCCCTTTTCACATGATTTTCACCTTTTCATTTGTTGCTTTTTATGCCCATTGCCTGTTTTTCTGCTTATATGTTTCAAGTCAGGTCTTTACTCTTCCTTGTGATTTGTGCTGTTTTGGCCATGTTGAATAAGTTCTTTCCCAGCTCAAGGAAGTATTATACATTTTCTTCTTTTAGCTTGACTCTTTTACCTATCATATTTAGAACTTGAATGCAATTGCCAGATGGTATAAGGTAGAAATTCAATTTCCACGTTTCTCAGTATTCGAACAGTTTTTCAAGATGTTTTTTCTTACTCTTGCTTGAAAGTATGTTTTAGCATTTATTGAGGTAATTCCACAAAGTGATCTTCCTAAAATATAAATCTGGTCATAATGCTTGAACTCATTTCAATGGTACTCCATTGTCTTAAGATATAGTCTATATAGCCTTTGACATGGTTTAGGAAGGTCTTTGTGAAGTTGTCTTTGCTTGTCTGCATTTTCTGCCCAGCCTGCTAGTACTCTAAACTTAACATGTGCTCTTTCTTCCTGTGGGAAGTATACTGTTACTAGACACAATACAGTATGTTTTATTCACTTTTCTATCTGTATTCTTCACTACACTGCAGTCCCAGCAGTTCCTGTTATGTACTAGTTGTTCAATACATATTTATCAGTTGAAGGAATTGAGTTGAATGACTTGGTTCTTATCCTTCATTAACTATCTAATTGACTTTTTTGGATCAGATTAATGTTTAGGGGGAACTAATTAAGCTGATGAATAAAAGTTTATGTAGTAACTACTGTTAATCTCAATGGACAGTTCTTTCAAATCTCCCTTATGCTGACATACTGTATTCATATAGCTCCTTATTTATTTCTATAGCTTTTTACTTATCTCATTTGACCCTTAGAACAACTCTGGATAAAGATCAGACATTGCCTGTTTTATGAATGTTGAATCATAATTTAAGTGATTTGCCTGAGGCTCACACAGCTAGTTTTGTGCCTGTCCATACTTTTTTTGGAGAAAGATTTGTTTGCTCAGGCAGCTGTGTCCTGTTAGTGGCATGAATAAAAGCCACTTCAATCCATTGTTTTGCTGAGTATGTTTTAAAGGTTATATTTATGACATTTTCTTTGTTGGCTTTTCCTTTTTTAGGAGTTGTCTTAAGCGTTACGACTGTAGCAATAATGGTTTTCAGTCATATTAGTACTTGTGGGGAGAGAACTGTGGGTAAATAGTTTCATTTAGAAATTTGTCTGTGGAACCTTAAATATTACATTGTTAAACTGTACCAATGGGAGATTTGGTGTCTTTCAAATCATATGTATTATAAATTTTTCATAGGATTTTTTTTTCTATACCAGTAACTGTATCTTTTAAACTTAGATTTTAACTGCTTTTGCACTTAGATTTTGTAAAGTGTTTCTGGCATGTGTTCTATTGTTCTTATTAAGTTACTTGGGAACTTGGCATTTCTAGGCAGATAGATTATGTCCTTGGAGGTAGAATACTTCTCTAGCTTCATCCGTGTTACTAAATAAAGTAGAAATCATTTATGTTATTAAACGGTTGAGGTGATTTTCTTTTTTACTAATTGAGATTTAGGAAATTCTTAAAAGGTCATATTTTAGTGCTACTTTGTTATATTTGAATGCTTTACTAGTGTTAGGTACTCTGAAACATAGCCTATTAACCACAGCTGTCTAGTGTTAAAGGAACATTCAGTAATGAAATTAGCACTTTTTCTTTACATTGTTTTTTAAAAATATGTTTAAAGTGTCAGTATTGTGTGAATCTTAATATGTGAGCTAGTTTTTTAAAGATATTAATTTTATTTTTCAAATTTTTTTTCCTGCTCTTTAGAGGAAGTATCATTCTGCAAAGGAAGCTTATGAACAACTTTTGCAGACAGAAAACCTTTCTGCACAAGTAAAAGCAACTGTCTTACAACAGTTAGGTATGTAATTGTATACATTTAGTGTATCATAAGTACTTCTCTTTATGTTTTTTACATGTCAGGGATGGCAAATATGTGGCTCATATATTCTGTTCTCCATCCTTTGCCCAGAGTTGATAGAATTAATGTGAAACCAACATATTTCACCCTTTGGCAAGCATTGCCCATCTCACAGTTCATCTCATTACAGTTCTACAGTTCTTTAGTGCAGCTATTCCTATTATATTAAATTCTCAAAATTATCCTCTAATACTTAACTCATGGGCGAGGGAGATTGAATACTTTCTTTATGCCAGATATGCTTAGCACTCAGTGAAGTTAAGTGATTTGCCTAAAGTCCCTTAGTGGTTGGTGAGCTTGCTTTCATAGCTCTTTTGATAATATTAATGAAAACATTTTATCTAAAAATTGTGGAATATCTAATGCCATAGTTTCTGTACACATACAAGTCTATAAAATATTAAAGATGAAGGGATGTAGCCATTTGGATGTAATGTATCACTATCACCAAGAAGATAGTGATGGAGTTCTCCAACATTTAATTTTGCTGCTTAGTTATTGACTCAAGTTTCTTGTCTGTATTTGGTATTTGGATTTGTTTTGATTGTTTGTTTCAGCTTTTGTTTACTTGGTTTTGGTCTAGGCAACTAATGTATTCTTAATTTTAATCAACATAGTAATATGAATGTGACTATGTAAATTTTAGATCATTTAAGCTTAGATTTTATCACTTCATGATATTAATACATATCATATCATTAATTATATAAAATAAACACATTGCCTTCATGTAAAACTTTTAATTTTCTTTTTAATCTCTGGTTAGAATTTTACTTGAATTGTTCATAATGTTAGAAATTATAGGAGTATTTAAGTATTTGTTTTTAATGATTTTTGTATAGCATTTGAGTAATGTGAATTTGTATCTTTAAATGAAAACAAGTTCATTGGTACTTCTTAAGTAAAAAGGCTTTATATTAGTTCTTAAGTAAAAAGAACAAAGTGATGCCTTTAGAATAGACCGCTTACTAATGCAGCTAATATTTGAATATGAGCTTTTTAAAATCCACACTATTTATAATTAAGTTTTTACGGGTTTTAGTTGCTGTGGAGAAAACTTCAATAACAAAAAATGTGTACACCTTTTAAATTTAAGAAATGGATTAAAATAGTTTTGGTTTTAGTTATGTCTGAATCACCTGTGTGTCCTCTTTGGCATTGGCTTACCATGTTTCAGAGTGTATAAGTAAACTTTTCATGGTTTTGAAAGGAAAAATACTTTCCCTAGTTGAGTCTAATTTATGTCTGCATTTCAGTTCTTTCTACTTGCTTGTTCCTGCTGCTTAAGCACCTCCTTTTAGAGCCTATTACTGTAGGTCCTATTCTTAATAGTTGCAAGAGAGATAAGGGAGGAACAGATGAATAAACATGTGACTGACTTATATTCCCATAAAATACAGTAATTCAGTCTCCTTAAAATATCTTTTGGAGTACAGCAACTATATAAATGTCAGTTAATAAGGATCCTTACTTGTTTTATATACTGTAGTCTACACACTAAGAACAGAGTTGATTTTATGTACTCGAATTGATCCGTAACTGAAATAGGATTCCCCAGCAAATTAAACCAAATTAATTATATGTGTCTTGAAGGTTTAGAATACACTATTCCATGATCCAATCTTTTGATTGCTTATGTAGCCATCTATTTATATATTTATTTGTTTTTTTTTAAGGTGTACAACATGGTGCTTTAATATACCTATGCATAGTGAAATGATTACTGCAGTGAAGCTAATCAACATATCTATCTCCTCACAAAAGTTTGTTTTTGTGTGTGGTGGGAGCACCTGAAATCTACTCTTAGCAAAGTTTCAGTATGCATTAGATTATTAACTGTAGTCATTCTGCTGTGCATTAGTTCTCTAGACTTATTCATCCTACACAACTGCAACTTTGTAACCTTTGACCAACATCTCTTTCCCCACCTCCTTTTTCCTGGTAACCGTGGTTCTACTCTCTGCTTCTGTGTATTTGACTTTTTAGATAGACCACATATAAGTGAGGTTATGCACTATCTAAATTTATTTATTAAACGTTTGTGGTGCCCATTTTGTATCATTCTTATTTGAACCACTCGAATATACTTTTCTTACAGCTTTCAGTT
The DNA here is from genome assembly GCF_001890085.2 of Hipposideros armiger. Taxonomy (NCBI): domain Eukaryota; kingdom Metazoa; phylum Chordata; class Mammalia; order Chiroptera; family Hipposideridae; genus Hipposideros; species Hipposideros armiger. Next base: position 2,004,274 of record NW_017731357.1, on the reverse strand, counting down.
TTTTAAAATTGTCAAATGCTTTATAGTTTTTATTTTATGTAAGTTGTGAATATTTGTAGCTAATGGCAATAATGTAGGGTATGAGTGTGTTTTACTCTGAACTATCATTGATTATATAGCCTTATATTTATTTCTTGGAAATAAATATTGGGTCAGTGGACTGCCTTAGAGATTCTTAAAATGCACATAAATTTTTATGTGGAACAGTGATTTAAATTTAACATCTTTGTATTCTTGTTTCATAACTTGGAATTTTTTCCAGTACCAAAATTAGGAACTATAGTTGGTAAGTGTTAAGTCAGTGCTTAAAATTGTTTTGATTTCTGTGGAGTAAAAGTTCTTCATAGTTTTGACTGTACCTTCCTGTGAGAAACAGACTTTCTTACGGCCAGAATTGGTAGTTCTAAATTTTGGGAGTGTGTACATTAAACTGTATGAACAAATGGACTGAAAAGAATAGTTTTACTTGTTTGTTTTCTGTATTCTTAAAAATAGAAGAACAATTACATCATTTAGGTAAATATTTTAAATCATTTATTATAGGTTGGATGCATCACACTGTAGATCTCTTGGGAGATAAAGCCGCCAAGGAAAGCTATGCTATTCAGTATCTCCAAAAGTCCTTGGAAGCAGATCCTAATTCTGGCCAGTCCTGGTATTTCCTCGGAAGGTGAGACTTAGACACTTACGTTGACCATCTAAAATGTTAGTTTACATTTATAACCTAGTCAGTGTATTTTCCTGTTTAAATATAACGAAGATTTCTAGAAGTTAAAAAATAAAAGAGAGCTTCTGAATGTGGTGGGTTTTTTCACAGCATAATCTGGTCTACCGGGACAGTTCTTATTTTGCTTATTGGATTTTCATTTTATTTTAATTATTATTGCTGTTTTTTTTTAAAGTCTTAACAGATAGTAATTCTTCATTTAAGTATTTAAATGCCCTTCCTTCTGATTTTTAGTATTATTTTTATATATCTATTTAACAGAACAGAGAATTTCTCATTCTGCCTGGTGACTACCAGTACCAGTGGAATCTTGCTATTCATAATTTTGATTAATGATATATACCTTAGAATGGACATATTTGATTAATAGTAGATCTAATCACAGTTTTACTTGAAATCTTACAATGAGAAAGGAGATACATAGTTGGATTTGTTGGAAAGGAAAGGTGTTGTGAAAATAGTTTCTGCAAATTTATAAGCTTTTATCTGTACTTTGAATGTCTAAATTACGCTTACCTATTCTCTGAAATAGACCTTATGTTTGTGTATCTGATAGATTATATTTTGTAATTATCATCAGATTGTATTTGGTTCATAATTGGTTTTAGCTTTCACGGTACGGTGGAAAGATGGGTGTATTAGGAGCTGAGAGACTTGGATTTGTGGAATCCTGCATGGTTGGTACAGTTAAACCTTTTGAGCCTTTAATTTTCTTTCTTTTTTTTGGGGGGGGGGAGCTTACACATTTAGTCTTTTATTTTGTCCTGTGTGGGGAGCAGCCGAGGATAGCAGGGGGTCTGGAGAGGACAAATGTTCCTTAAGTTGCTGGCAAGCCAGCTTAAACTCACACTTTTACTATGAAACATCGGTTACATTTGGCCAAGACAGAGATGTCAAAATGTAGTGGCAGGTGGTTGGTAAGTGATTGGGACAAGGGTGTGTCATGAGTGCAGGGTGGAGAGCAATCACTCCTGGGCTGGGGTCGTCAGGAGAGGCACCTTCGGTGTTCACCACGATGATTCCCTGCACGCCCTTCTGGCTCTGAAGTCGTTTCAGTGTCTCCTCCACCTCTGCCATCTCTGACCGATCCCAAAACTCCGCGTCCGTACTCAGCTTCTAATTTTCTTTTAACATATTAAATCAGAGGATTGTATTAGCTCAGTGGTTCTCAATGGGGGGCTATTTTGCCCCGTAGGGGACATTTCATTATGTCTGGAGACATTTTGGTCATCACAACTATGGGGAATGCTAATGGCATCTAGTAGGACAGCCCTCTACGAAAAAGATTAACTGGCCCAAAATGTTAATAATGCTGAGGTTGATGAGCCCTGGGTTAGATGATCTGTTAGGTACCTTCACACTCTAAAGGTTTTGATTTTATGATTTCTTTTGAAATTATCCTGTTTTGTTTTCATTTTAGGAATATTTTAGGAATATATTGTAGGAATAATTCTAGGAGTATTACACTTTGAGTTAGTATTTTATGTGGTTTCATTTTTCCTTTACATTTAGCAAAGTATATTTGTTCCCAGGCTTGTAATGTTATCTAATTTGGGTTGCTCATTAATAAAGTTTGAGAGTCTGAACTTTGCCTTTCTCTTTCACTGAAGATCTTTGGGAACAGAAACTGAGTCTTACCACCTTTGTATCTTCTTGCCTAGCAAAGTGGGCTATTCAGGAAATGAACTAATTAAACACCATTTGTGCTTGGAGCTAGCATAGTGGTAGGCTTCATACAGTGACTGGAAAAGAGGTCTAGTACTGGGAAGTAGGGGTGGCCTGGTCATTGCCTCTAGTGTTAACATTTATATATGAAAATTTCTTTTAATATAGATTAAAAGGAATATGTACCAGAAAGTATTTTCCTTTTGACCTAAGGTAAAGATAAGGTAATTTAATATAATACAGTATAATCATGCGGATGTCCTTTTAGTATGAGATTTTTTTTTAATTTTAGTTTTATAAAATTACTATATAATGAAACACCTAAAATTACTATTTTAGTAATGTTGTAATTTTCAGCTCAGAGAGCAGTATTCCACTGGAGTTTTCTTTTTTCCCAGTTAACTGATTTTATATTTTAAACCACTGCAATGCTTTTATTTGAATATTTTTGGATAAAATTTTCCAAATATACAGCACATTTTACTGATTTCACAAATAGTGGATGCTTACCACAATTTAATTTGTTCTGGGTTTCAAGATTATCATGTTAGATGTTCATTATTTTTTATTTGTAATAATATAATTTGAGGACTGTTTACTTTTCTTACCCTCTTTCACTGCTTTCTAATGTGTTTTGCTGTGAGAAAATTTTTATAAATAATATTTTGGCAGTTATTAAAGCTCTGAAGGAAAACCTCAAGTGTCAATAAGCAAGTTTGTTATTTGATGACCCTAATATTTCTGAGGCTTTCTATTACTTAACTCTGCATTCAAATCTGTGTTGAAGGTTGAATTTGCTTGTCATTTGGCATATGTATATAATAATGAAAGTATAATGTGGTAGTGCTGTTATACTAGTATTAATCATTGACTATGTTATCACAGAACTATAGAATGTTAAAGCTGGGAGGGACCAGGGAGGTCACCTAGTTCATGCACCCTTTAAATGCTGTCATTTTACAGATGTAGAAAGTAAGTTCAGAGGAGTAAAATGTTTTGTTCAAGGTCACAGTCACACAGATCACTAATCAGAGCAGGGATTAAAACCTAGGTTCACCTAGTGGTCTTTCAATTACCGTATTTCCCCATGTATAAGACGCACCATTTTTCGAAAAATTTGGGGTCTAAAAACTGGGTGCGTCTTACACACAGGTTGTAGATTTCAAATGCCATAGATGGAATTGAGGATGAGGCAATATATGAAGACAGTGATTCATCATCAGACACAGATGAGGACAAGCTAATGGTTGGGAGTTTTGACAGTGATGAGGAGTTGTATGAATTTTATGATGAATAAAACTTGAGCTCAATAACTTTATGTAATACATTTTTTTTCAAATTTCAGGCCCCCAAATTAAGGTGCATTTTATACATGGGAGCATCTTATACATGGGGAAATATGGTACAGAAACCTGTCTCAGGGAGACCTAGTTAAGTTTTATTAGAGGAAAAGTGGTTGGCAGTTGGACTACTACATCTGTGTTTGGGCACATTGGTTTCCTACTTTCATTGGTAGAAATGGAATGTGAAAATATTGGTTTTGGGAATTACTGCTTATTCTGCCCAGCTGTTAGACAAATTTGTCTATAAATCTGAGATTTGGCTTTGATGTTACAATAACAAACAGCATGTTTTCTACTATCTGTTAAGCATTCCTTTACTTTGTGGTGTCTATCCCAGTTTGGCATTGTTAATAACCTCTTCTGTATTCTCGCTTCATAAAACAGTTTGCAGACGCTCTCTAACACTGCCTTCTCTGTCTCAGTCACTGACATTTCTTATATTGCCCAATCCAATAGTGATTCCTTAGGCTTATATTTACCTCTCCCTTGTAGGTGTCCTGCGTTCTTACACCCTCTCTTCCACATGGATGAATTCCAAATCTAGATTTCTACACTTCAAGTTATTAAATTCCAGGACCACATCTCTTATTCTTGACCCATTTTAGTGTCTTCCCCTCGTGTTATAATCAGCATATTTCAAACCTCATTCATCATATTCTTCCCCAAACCAGCTCCTCCTTTTATTTTTGCCAATGATAATTCACCATTGTTTCCCTCCATTTAATTAGGCTTAAATACTAAGTTATAACCCCACTCCTCACTCCCCATGACCATCTAATCAATCCATTTCAAAATCTTGGTTTCGTTTTTTAAATATATATGTATTATTTATTTATTTGATTAGCCTTTTGGTTCATTGTTTCTCCTGTCTTTTTGTTTTGTGCCACTTCCATTACTTTAACCCCAATTTTGTCCTGTTGCAAACCAGTGAGGATAGCTACCTTCATTTTTACTGTCCGTATTATTTTCCTTTCAGTGTGTTATTAGCAGATTAATATTGCCATAAAGTCCTTTCATCACGCCATTCCTCTTGTTAGAAGAACAGACGTCAGAGTATTCTTGGACTGGATTTAAAACTCTCTACTCTTTGTATCTATGTAATCTTATATACATTAGATTTTGCTCATACTGTTCAAACAACATTTTTAAATACCCTCTCTCATCTTTTCTACCTGAATCAGTGGTTCCCAGACTCTTGGTTTACATTAATCAGTAAGTTTTCAAAGAATAATTATGAGGATTAAAACACAGTATTTAGGCAAGTAATGACATTTAAAATTTTTTTGCTGTTTACCCAGCCAATAGTATTTCAAAATAAGTCAATTATAGCACAAATACTAATTAGTTTAGTGGAAAACTTATATATGAATGTGTGTTATTTTTCCATTTTGTTTGGCCACATTACCATATACTGGCTAGTAATTGGGACTTACTGATCTAAACAATATGCATGTACATATATTCAAATCCCTTACTCTTACCTTCCCTTTCTTGCCTTTTCTGAATCCTGTAGTGTGTATTATGGTATCTTCTATCCTGAATTTCACAGTTATTAGCAGTGCCATCCATTTAATATGACATCATGACATTTATAATGTGTCTTCAATTCTCAACTAAATTGTAAACTCCTTGAAAACAAGGACCGGGTTTTCCTTTTTTCTTTTTTTCCTTAGTGCCAACCACTAAGAAGATAATTTCTATATTTATAATTTCAGCTGCTGTTCTGTGTATCTATCAGGTACATCTGCATTAAGAAAATGGCAGGTCCTTGAAACTGTTATCATACCTTGCTACTCGTACTCTTTTGATAGATAGCTTGATATTAACCATCTCTTATGTTTTTTGTGTGTGTGTGAGAATTAAAGAATTATTGCCCTCATTGTTATTATTTAGGAAAGGAGAATTGAAATCTGATTCAGGAAGTCTTAACAACATAGAATGGTGTTTTTTTTGGTCTTTAGTTCTGTGTTCTTACTTCATAGAAAACCAGAGATCAAGTTATATAAGTAGAGTGGGTGTTTGTGTGTGTGTTCAACTCACAGTATTATAAATATTGAAGTGATAGGACCTTTATTTTAATAGTGTTCATTGATGCAGCATGCTTTAGCACCTATAAGATAGATTATAATATAGCTTATTGAAGGGTTAATTATTGGGTTGTCGGAAAAGTCGTGACGTAATTTTTCTGTTTTTTGTTGCAAAAATGCGTCGTGACTTTTCCGACAGCCCAATATAATGTATAATTATCATATATACACGTTGACATAATTAGTTTAGCTTATGTTTTTTTTTTCATTTTCTTTAACATATCGTCCATCCTTTTAGCAAATTAATTAATCAGTATTAATGGAAATGTCTTGATTCTTTCCCCCCCTCCCTTCCCTCTCAGGTGCTATTCAAGTATTGGGAAAGTTCAGGATGCCTTTATATCTTACAGGCAGTCTATTGATAAATCAGAAGCAAGTGCAGATACATGGTGTTCAATAGGGTAAGACTTCATATAAAAATAATGGTTATAATTGATACACAAATACAGTTACATCACATATAATGTACTTTGTTTATATCATGTTTATGAAGCTAAGAAATTCTTTTTTGTCGACTTATTTTTTTCTTAATTTCTCTTTCCAGCGTGCTATATCAACAGCAGAATCAGCCTATGGATGCTTTACAGGCCTATATTTGTGCTGTACAATTGGACCATGGCCATGCTGCAGCCTGGATGGACCTAGGCACACTCTACGAATCCTGCAACCAGCCTCAGGATGCCATTAAATGCTACTTAAATGCAACCAGAAGCAAAAGTTGTAGTAATACCTCTGCACTTGCAGCACGAATTAAGTATTTACAGGTAAAATTTTCAAATAGCAGTTTTTTAAAGTCACGTTTCCCCATGACACTCAGGCAGGAGGAGGGTGGCTGGAAAGTTTGTCTAGTTGTGATGTCTATAATTTGTTTCCATATTTGTAAACATACCATAGCTTGTAATATTATTTTACTTTTCATTTTAAGTAAGATATGCAGTATTTTAAAGGATGCTCTTTTGCACATTTACTCTGTTGATGCATATTAATTTACATAATTTTTTTCTATGTACTGTCTACATTTTTAAGTTGTCATAGCATTTTAGAGAAAAGAACACAAACCTTGTCTTTCACTCTTGCTTGGAGTTTCATGAGAAGACAGCTATGAGAACTCTAAAAACAGAGCTCAGCTTTGTTTTAATTCTCACAAAGGTTTATAGTCCGGTTACCCTCTTTATACTTAGTATCTTTCTGAAACCCCAAATTAAGAATCTATTTTCTTTTAAAAACAGTTATAGCATTTAGGAAGATTTAGTGGACTTGCTCTTACTCAAGTAGGCTTGTGTTAAATTTGCTTTTTACATAATTTTTCCTAGGCTCAGTTGTGTAACCTTCCACAAGGTAGTCTACAGAATAAAACTAAATTACTTCCTAGTATTGAGGAGGCGTGGAGCCTACCAATCCCCGCAGAGCTTACCTCCAGGCAGGGTGCCATGAACACAGCACAGCAGGTGAGAAGTTGGGTTATGTTCTGCAGGTGCCCAGCTTTAAGGGTTCTTTTCAATCTATAGTGGTCAAGTATATTTTACTAAGCACAGGAGGCTTTTATTAATGAAAAGCCTTTTGATTTAATTGTGAAGGGAATCTAGATCAAAATAAAACTCCCTCTGATATGGGAAGAAATTTTGGGGTGCCAATTTAGAACCTTTGTGCATTTTCATGATTTTGAAGGAGATTTCTTAAAATAATGCTGCAGTGGTTTGTTTAATTTTTAAAGCAAGTTTTGCAAAGGAAGGTACACATTCCTCCATTGATGATTCATTTGATTTTGATTTTAATAATTGCAATCAGCGATGTCCACATAGCTTTGAAAAGTATGCAGCTTGTAAAGTTTTATAATTTGAAGGAATGAATTAAGAATATATAGAACACTATTTTTGTCTTCCTTCTGTGATTCTTAGGCATGTAAACCTCATCATCCAAATACTGAACCTGTATTAGGCCTCAGTCAAACACCAATTTCACAGCAATCCTTGCCACTACACATGATTCCTTCTAGTCAAGTAGATGACCTGTCCAGTCCTGCCAAGAGGAAAAGAACATCTAGTCCAACAAAGGTATATATTTTAGAGAAATAGAAAATCCTGTCAAAAAAGAAACTCCCAACTGCTCTGAACTTGTGCAGTTTGAACATCTCCTGTCCTTTATTTTAAATTTGTGGACATCAAAGAGTGAAAGGGTTGAGTTTTTCCATTCCAGATTCTTAGTATCATATTAAATATAGAAAGTAGGGATAAATTTGCATTCATCAAATCATTTTATTCATCTCCCTGCCGTTAAGATCTCAACACACTTTTCATCACCACTTTCTACTGACATTGAAATAAATTTAATGTTGGATCTAGTGGACAGTGTGATATTTAGATTAGCCATTTGGGCCATAGTTTAGGGGTGGGCCTTTTTGGGTGGCTTATTAATGAATAAAAATTTTTTAAATTTATGATTTTCCAAATTTATTTTGCATGTAAAATTATTTTTAAAACAACTTAATGTCATAATATGTTGTTTATATATAAATATTCCAATCATAGTCATTTGGCCTCCATTAGTCATTGTTAACTCAATAGATTTCACGATACATTCTTTAATTTTTTATGTATTTATTTATTTTTTTTTATCAATTTTCCTCAGAATACTTCTGATAATTGGAGTAGTGGCCATGCAGTGTCACATCCTCCAGTACAGCAACAAACTCATTCATGGTGTTTGACACCACAGAAATTACAGGTATGTAAGATGTGTTTTTGACAGATTGTTTTTTCTATTAAAAAAGAGTGTAGAGGTAGTAAGCTTTGCGTTTTTAAAGTATTCTTAAATGAATAGCAGTAAACTTAAGTAAAATGAACCCACATTTACCAGATTAATAGTGATAATTCATTCTTGTTTTCCCTTTATTTTTAAACAGGTAATATATTCATTCACATGATTCAAACTGCATCAGTATGAGGATTTGGTTTATAGAATACATTCTCTTTCCAACTCCTGGCCCTACCTATTCAGTTCCCTTCTTAACAGACAGCCAGTGTTGGTTATAGTAGTTTATCTTTCCAGAGAGATGTTGTGCATGTATGAGAAAATATACATCCCTCTTTTCTCACAGATGATTATTTTTCTCCTTTTTTTACAATAAATGGTAGAATGTTATATATACTGTTAATAATCTCCTTTACAGACCTTTTCATGTCAATATATAAAAAGCTTCCTTGTTTTTTTATGGCTACAACATATTTCTTTATGTAGATGTCACACCTATATACTGAAGCAGATCACTAGTTTTGAACAGTCAGGTTATCTTCAAACTTTGCCTATTTCATACAGTGCTGCTTTGAGTGTACTGTCAAAATGCATTTTTAAGCTTAAAGAGCTTTCTGTGTGAATACTGAAAAATATTGTATTAGTGAGTAAAATTTCATGCCTTAAAGATCACATTGCAGTAAACCTTCTTCAGATGAGTATTCCTTTTTATCACTTTTTTTAGTTGAGGTAAAATTGGTGTATAACATTATATGATTCAGGTGTACAACAGTATAATTTAACATCTGTATGCACTACAAAGTGATCACTACCAAAAGTCTAGTTACCATCTTTCACCATTGACCCTCTTCGACCATTTTGACCCCCAGCCCCCTTCCCCTCTGATAACCACCAATCTATTCTCTGCATCTATGAGGGTTTTTTGTTTTGTTTTGTTTGAATGTCTCCTTCTTACTTAACTTTCTCAAACTTCTTAAAAGACTTCATCTTGGGGTTGATTACTGTTGGTCAGAAATCAATATCTTTGAGCGATTCTGAGTTTATCTAGTCATTTCAGGGAAAGGTTGCTTAGAATAGTGAGCTTGAGCTTATTTCTTAGATATGTCTTTGACTATATTATTTTCTTCTTTTCTTCTTCTTCTAGCACTTGGAACAGCTCCGTGCAAATAGAAATAATTTAAATCCAGCACAGAAACTGATGCTGGAACAGCTGGAAAGTCAGTTTGTCTTAATGCAGCAACACCAAGTGTGTATAGAGCATTTCCCCCCCCCTAAAATTTGTTAGCATTTTGGGTATTTTTATTGACTGAACATCATTTTAGAGCATGTTCATGCCCACTTCTACTTTCTCCCAGTATTTGTGGAATTTAGGAATCTGTGCTTCTTGAAGTAATAACAGGGATTTTTAGGGAAAAACAGCTATAAATTTAATTTTTATTTATTTACATGCTATTTTGTATGTAGTATTAGGGTTTGTTTATATTATTTAATACTTAACAGGCTATCCTAAACTGAGGTGGGGTTCTTTAGTGCTTGTTTAATTTGGAGAATCTGGCCTATCCATTTAACCAAATGAAATTTTGAGATTCCCAATTTTGTGATTAGAGAAAAGACCTATAAATTCCAGAGTCAATTCCAGAGTCATTTCCATAATATTCAGCTGCTTTTTTTTGTCATTACTAAAGGGATATTTATTTAAAATGAAACAAATTTCTGCTTTTCTGAGGAAGCTAATCTAAATATGAACCAACACAATTTTTTTGTTTTAAAGGTGTGTATTTTTCAACCTGGAGAAATTAAGTGTTAGGGTAAAATCAGAGATTACCTGACTACACCTTCATATTCTAATTCTTTCCCCTATGGTCCACACAAGCAGCATTGATTTTTCATTTGTTTTTCAACAGATGAGACAAACAGGAGTTGCACAGGTACGATCTACTGGAATTCCTAATGGGCCAACAGCTGACTCATCACTGCCTACAAACTCAGTCTCTGGCCAACAGCCACAGCTTGCTCTGACCAGAGTGCCTAGCGTCTCTCAGCCTGGAGTCCGCCCTGCCTGCCCTGGGCAGCCTTTGGCCAATGGACCCTTTTCTGCAGGCCATGTTCCCTGTAGCACATCAAGAACGCTGGGAAGTACAGAAACTATTTTGATAGGCAATAATCACATAACAGGAAGTGGAAGTAATGGAAACGTGCCTTACCCGCAGCGAAACGCACTCACTCTACCTCATAACCGCACAAACCTGACCAGCAGCGCAGAGGAGCCGTGGAAAAACCAACTATCTAACTCCACTCAGGTAATAGAAGAAGTAGCTGCCTTGTCAGCTTCTCACGTAATAGTTGTCTTTATTTAGTTTTATGCATTTTGAAAGAGGAAGAAATAAAAGTTTGAGGAGCTGGTTTTATAAGCATTTTATAGTAGTACAGTGTGTTACAACTCAGTGTATAAGTACATAAGTATATTTTCTATTATAAAATTCACATACACACACACAATCTGGGAAAGTTCCAAAGGAAAAAGAAAATAGATTATACAATACCATAAAACCCACTGTTAATTTACAGTGGCATCATAAGCATTTATGTAATGTTACTTCATTCATTTCTGCATGTACAAGTATTGGCCTACTTACAATCAGGTGCTATGGAAGGTGGTAGGTAGTCACTCTGGTAGGAGAAAAAGACCATTAAAGAAGCAGTTATTATAAATTACTATGAAATTTAGCTTTCATGGAAAAATGTTATATCAGAGTACCTAGGAGGGCACATAACCAAGATTTTAGAGTCTCCAGAAATTAGAGAATTTGGGAGAGGAAAGGGCTGGTAAAGTGTGCCCACAGTATAGATTATGAGTGTAGATTTTTAATAGATTAAGAGGGGAAGGTGAAACATGAAACTTGAAGGAAATACAGGAAGTTGCCTAATCTCTTAAAGGTAAAGTGGAACCAGTCAAGTTATCAAAGGTATGTGCCATATTTTACTCAGTTCAGTTAGACATTTAATTTCTGAGTTTTTACTTCTGATTATTTATGCACATAATTTTTCCTCTACTTTGGATTGTTTCCATGTAGAAGTTGCCTCCAAGTGGGTCAAAGTATCAGCATTGAAAAAAATGTTGCCAATACATATTGCCAAATTATTTGGACTTTTATTAGCCTACTATAAGAAATATTTACCTTATTGCTAGTTAGTCTTATATTATTGGTAAAACTGAGATAAGTTCTTTTTCTAAGACTTATAAGCTTATTCTTAAAGTACTTTTCTTAGTAGTACCATCTCTTCTAGAGTGATTAGTAGTTTTATTCATTCTTAAAGAAATGTTGAACACCTACTGTGTCCATGTGCTATTCGAGGTTCTGGGAATAAATCAGCAAAGAAAACACTCAAAAATGTCTTAATTTGTATAGGTAAAAGACAATGAACAAGTGAGCGTTACATATAGAATATTAGGTAATGATATGATTAGTTCTAGGAAACATATTAGAAAAGGGAGCTGTCGAGTACTAGAGATTGGTGATAGAGGATTTGCAGTTATAATTTATAAGGTTAGGGAAGGCTTCACTGGAAGGTGACATTTGAATAAAGACCTGAAACAGAAGTGAGCCTTGAAGATATTTGTGATAAGAGCACTCCAGGTCTAGGGAGCAGCAAGGAGTAATAGGCCCTAAAGCAGGAGTGTGTTTTCTGTATTTGAGGAAAATCAAGGTGGCAAGAATTGCTGAGCATGGCCGAGTGGGCTAGCAAAAGGTAAGAAGAGACATATTGGCTTGTCGGAAAAGTCATGACACATTTTTGCAACGAATTCATGACTTTTCTGACAACCAATAGATGTGCTCCAGCTGGAAATGTGATGGCTAAATTGTGTGCAGCCTTGTAAGCCATTGGAAGGATATTGAATTTTATTCTGAGTTACATGGGAAACTATAGGGGGCGGATTTTGAATGCACGAGTGCCATGATCTTAGTTTTTATTTATATTCTCTCAGGTACTCTATAGATAGACTAAAGTGGGCAAAAGTAGAAATGACATGACCAATTTGGAGACTGAACTATATATAATCCAGGTTGAGAGGTGGTGGTAGCTTGACCCAGATTGGCAGCAGTAGAGGTGGTCAACTTTTGGGTATACAGTAGACCCTTGAACAATGTAGGCGTTAGTGGTGCTAACTCCCACACAGTCGAAAATATGCATATAACTTTTGACTCCCCCAAAATTTAACTACTAATAGCCTACTGCTGGCCAGAAGCCTTTCTGATAACATACATAGTCAATTAACACATATTTTGTATATGTATTATATACTGTATTCTTAAAATAAAGTAAGCTAGAAAAAAGAAAATGTTACTGAGGATATCATAAGGAAGAGAAAAGACATTTATAGTATTTATTGAAAAAAGGCCATGTATAAGAGGACCTGTGCACTTCAAACCAGTGCTGTTCAAGGGTCAGCTGTATTGGGGAGGTGGACAACAGGGTTAGCTGGTAGAGTTGGGTGTGAGAAAGAGGAGTCTAAGTTACTAGCCTCACCAACCAGAAGGATGGATGAGACTGGATAAAATCCCCAAGGGGTTGACAATGGATTCAGAAAAGAACAACTCAAAACTGAGCCTTTGGAGCATTCTAGTATGTTAGGTCAGGAAATTGAAGATCTAGCAGAGAAGACTAGAATAAGAATGATCTATGAAGTGATAGGAGATCCAAGAGAATGGGAGCAATGTCCTGGAAGCCAAGTGAAGAAAAGTCTTTGAAAAGGAGGACAGTGTGATCAATGTGTAAATCAAATAACACACATAGGTCAAGTAAGGAGAGGACTGGACATTGACCATCTGAGTGAGGTATTTGTTGACATTGCTGGGGTCAG
>NW_017731357.1:1969591-1985107 GCF_001890085.2 Hipposideros armiger | reverse complement strand
TCAGCATCTTAGCTGTGGAGGGCAGTGTCACTGGCCCTCATATGTGGGATCCGAACCGGGGCCCTCTGGCGTCCCAAGCCAGGTCTTAACCATCGCGCCACTCGGCCGGCCCTACTGAAATTAATCTTATCTACCTTACAAGATTTTTTTCATGTCAGTAACTTAAAATCCTATTGGATGATCTCTAAATCAGACCAAATTCTTCTAAAGCATATATATAGTGAGATTCCTGAATTTCTAAAATTTGAGTCTTTATAAAGTTTTTATGTTAGTCTTTTTGTCTAGATGTTACACTGTCATTCACTTCAACTCTGGGCTTGTTTTAATATACAGATCAAATGCTAAACTGAGCAGTCCATAGACATAGTGTCTTGGCTTGCTGCCAGTTTGTACTGCCTTCTACCTGCCCCCCACTTGTCTGTTGGGGCCTGACTCATTTCTTAGATATTGCTGCTGCTACTCTGCTGGAGCAGGGTCTTCCCTCTTCTACTTTCTGTAGACTCAGGATAATTGCTAGAAAATGGGGGAAAATTTAGTCCAAAACTGACATCATAGACTGTATAAGGGTATTTTGGAGGCATACTGTCAGAGTTCATGGAGGTGCAACTTATAAATGCTGTACAGTAGCAGTTACTGTAAGTTTTCATTAATAAAGTCATGCTATGGGTACCTAGGTGTGATTGTGTTTCTTAAAATATTAAAGATTATATAATCTTCCACCTTAGTTTTGAGGTGTGTATAAATATTCACTTCATAATTTTTTAAGTACATTGTTATACTTTTATGTTCAGCTTTAAATCATAAAGACAATTTTGCCTTATTACATATGTATGTATATATATTTATGTATATAGTAAGTAGCTAGATACATCAGAACACTATAGACCCCTGGGGCTGCTTGGGTTATTTCAGTAAATCTAGGCCTCAGTTTATTAATGAAGAGACAAAAAATGCTCTGAGAAATTGGAGATGAAAATCTTCTGAGGCTTAGAGAAAAAAATCAAGACTGCAAATGATAGACGTCATGTTGGTTGTCATTTCTTTTCTGTTGATGGTGTCCTGTGCTAGGCAGGAGTCCAGAACTCAGAAGGAAAAAGTGACATAGGTACAAGAGGCTTAATGTCTCCCATCTAGGAGCTTCATCACCAAAGATCGGTTTACCTACAGGGCACTTTTTCACTCCTCTACCAAATAATGTGTGTAAATTTGAAAGTAACTTAAGCCAATATTTTAAATAATTGGGCTATGACTGATTTCCTCCTACTCTACTTTGCACAGGGAGTTTCAAAACGGGAGAAAGGATTTAAAATGGGATAATCAACTTCAACACTTTTCTCTACTTTGGATTCTTATAGTAAAGTTTCATTATTTGGCTTGAAATATTATAAACAGTGTTGGACACTTAATCTTTGGAAGAGAAAAATCTATCCTTGTTATCCACAGCTCTGTCCTTCGCATTAGGACTAACAAGTGTATTTTAAGTGGAAAAACCTTATAGTCACTATACAGACAACTACATACATACATCAGTTCCTTCAGAGAAATTCCTGTTTGTTTCAGTTTGCCCTCAATAGGCAGGGAGTCAATGTTTGAAATACAATAAGAAACTGCTAGATATAGTTTGTTGGCACGGTTTATTCAGACTACCCTCTTTTTATTTTCACATAGTGAGTTTTTAAGTTGTTGGTTATTTTTAATCTGACTCTTTGTTTCATCTTAGTGTTGCAGTGGTCAGTGTGATAAATCAAAAGACAGTTCCAATACCTTGCTGCTTTTATGGTTTAAAAGTAAGATTGTAACATTCAATTGTTGAATCATATCAGCTCCCTTAGTCATGCCTCACCTTTTTCTTTTCTATTTTAAAATAAAGGCAGCTGCACTTTTCATTGTACTTTCCCATTTGCCTTTTTTCTTTTAATTGTTACAGAACTGTAGAAATGATGGAGGCAGAATTCTGCTAACCTAGCAAACTCTGTTTTCTAGTCTCATCGCTCAATGTCCAGAATGTCGTAGAATCTTAAATTTTGGTGCCACATTTAATTAGCACGAGATACTCTTTTATGGTGCAATTTTAATACTCGGTTCATATCTTCCAGTTCCTTAAAATATTAATCATTTACTGTACAGTACATCTATCTCCTGCTCTGAGAAACAAATTGTATGTATTCGGAGTCATATTTTGTTTAAATTCCAAAGTTAAATAGTGGCAGTTACACAATTCAGCATGAAAACTAATGATTTATGTGGCTATTGTAAGTGAATGTTTTATCTTGCATTGGTTTAATGATAATACTTGAATTATTTCTTTACCAGCCTCAGCCAAGTATTTTCTACTTCCATGAAGTTCATAAATTAGTACCAATTTGATACCTAAATTTAAAAGGTTAAATGTATCATGTCTATTTTTAAATGTACAGGACACTGAAGCTTTGTGGAAACTGGTATTGAGTAGAAGATTCATTTATTTAACCTTGAAGTTACTTGAAGTTAAAATTTCACTTTAATAACTAATTCACATACTTTTTTTTAAGTCAGTTATTTTAAACTTAGTTCATTTCTTTGAGACCTGCCATAAACTGTTGTGTTTTTACTTGGAGTTGTAGTTAAGAAAATAAAATAACACCCTTGATGCTATTTAGTGTAACATCTCAAAAGGTAGCCTTAGTTTTCATTAGTGCCAAGGTAGCCTTAGTTTTCATTAGTGCCAACCAAAAGCAGACTGATTTGTAAGGTTTTTTTTCAGTTTGGCAAAAACATAGCAAAATAAGGAAAATTAATTTTGTTTCAACCTGTATTCTATAATTTATGATGAAAAATTGCTAATTCCTTCTTCAGTAAGTAAAATTACTGTTTTTAACTCTCTGCCATAATTACAATTTTCTAATTCTTATCTGAAATTTTAATGTTAAGAGCATTTGATGTTTTAATGCACTGATTATTTTTGAGCTTGTAGTAATTGGGTGAGTTAGGTTAGTTAATTAACCTGGAATGATTTGAAAGCTTAAGATTGTCTTGCTGATTTTCTGAGTTTTGTAGAGACTTTAAGAAATTGGAAATATCTATTTTTTTTCTTGCACCAAAAGAGTTACAGTCTGGGAATAATTCTACCATAAATTAAGAATTTATAATTTAACAAACATAATACCTTCGTTAAAGGAAAATAAACCCCAGAAACTAGTAAGTAATAATTACAGAGTGTCAGAGAATGGATAGCAACTGTATACCTCATTTTAAAAATTGGTATAATTTGCTATAAAATTTAGTAGCTTGGAGTCTTGCTTAATTTTATTAGTCAGAGTTACACAGAAAATTCTTTCCAGGTTTGAGAAAAGAAAGGTTAAGGTATTTTCAGGTTTGAGAATTGTCATTAAGATATTCTAGTTATAATTGCTGATATGATAAGAGAGACATATTCTATTTTTATTATCTAAGACCTGTTTTGGTCAAGCTATTTTATCATTTAATTGAAAAAAATCTGATGGTGGAAGATGGTGAAGAGAAAATTGCAGTTTGTGTTCTTCAGGTGAAAAAATAAATTGAAAAATTATGAGCAAAATAAGAAATGTCATCAGTAATTTATGTATTGTATCTTTTCTATTATTTTTCTTCAATGGAAGATAAAGGAATCAAGCTAAGTATTTGCTGAAATTAATAATTGTTCTTAGTTTTTTTGTTGATCCAAGTCTCATGGATTTGTGCAACTGCCTAGTAATTCAATTAGGATTTAATTCAGGATTTTTTATTCTGTTTCCTCAATGAATGTATAACTGATTTATTCTCCCTTCTTTTTTTTTTTTAAGGAATCTAGGTAAAAATGGCTTATCTAACAGTAGCATTTTATTGGATAAATGTCCGCCTCCAAGACCACCGTCTTCACCATACCCTCCCTTGCCAAAGGACAAGTTGAATCCACCTACACCTAGTATTTATGTGAGTCTGAATTGACTGACTAGAAATAAATCAAACCAGTGTTTGCACCTACTTGTCTTTCATAAGATCTTGCTTTAAATCATTATGGGTGCCCTTCAGGAAACATTAAAACTATTGGCAGCAGCTTAAATGTTTTGGGGGGAAAAAGGTGTGTTCAAAAAGATTTTGTTACAGCATTTAAAACGTGCCTTCTCAGCTATTAACTGTGATTGCTTGAGTGTACTGAGAAATACTTTTATAAAAGTATAACTTTCTTTGAGTAAGCTGGGTTTTAAATCTGCATTCTACTAGTGGTACGGACCTGAACATTCATTGTGTTTCATACATCTACTTAAAAAAGAAGATACTATTTACCTTCAAAAAAAGTGTTTGAGAACATAAAATGTGATAATAGATATGTCATTAAAAAGCTTAATAGATGATTTAAAAGTGCATATTGGTTTTACTTTATAGACATTTAGACATGTGATATAAGAAGTTAAGAGTTCAATCAAAGCAACTCTTTTTTTATGTTTCTCCCAGATAGATCTTCCTACCCCATTTCCTTCCTTTCACCCTCCCACTTCTACCCCAAATGAAAAAATTTTAAAGTTTGTTTTTAGAGATTTGGCCCTGTTTTCGCCCTCTGGAGGCCAAATGTTATATTAGTCCTCCCTCCAACCAGTATTTATTGATCCTTCAGTATATATGGGAAGCACTGGGATAGAACTATGATAAAACTTTTAAACTGAGGTCTGAAGGGGGCAAGTGCAAAATTAAGATTTGTCTTTTATGGGTCATCTTCAGCCTGCTTTCATTTTGCTAATATTTTTCAAAACATTGTGATTTTTCTTTGTTTGTGATTAAAAAACCATATAATCTAAAATTTACCATTTTCACCATTTTTAAGTATGCAGTTCAGTAGTTTTAAGTGTATTCTCATTGTTGCAAAACATTTCTCCAGAACTTTTTCATCTTGTAAATCTGAAATTCTAGACCCATTAAAAAACAACTCCCTTTTCCAGTCTCCCCAGCCACTGGTAATCACCACTTTACTTCCTATGAATTTGATTACCTTAGATACCTCATATAAGTGAAATTATATACAATTTTTTCTTGTGACTGGCTTATTTTCACTTAACATAGTATCCTCAAGTTTTATCCACGTTGTAGCATGTGATTAAGATTTTCTCCCTTAAGGCTTAATAATATGTAAAACATTTTGATTTTGAAGTTTAAATTTTATTTCTCCTACGTATTTTGTTCAAGATATAATGGATAGGAGAAATGTATGTGGTTATATCTAATTACAGTTAGGATCAAAAGACATAGTGATAAAATGCTGTGAAGTATAAAATTGAAATAACACATGGGATGTATTATTTATTTAAATTGAAATATATGAATTTGGCATGATATTTAAATAAAATGTCTGTTTTACAGAGATCTAACCATGTGTTTTAATTTTACAGCTGGAAAATAAACGTGATGCTTTCTTTCCTCCATTACATCAATTTTGTACAAATCCAAACAACCCTGTTACAGTAATACGTGGCCTTGCTGGAGCTCTTAAGTTAGGTAAGCTTTAATACAAAAAAGGAAAAGTTTGTATATTTCCTTTGCAGTCTGTGTATGTTTGAAGTATGGGCAGAAACTTATTTATATTTTTTCAGTTTTTTACGTTTTCATTTTAATATTTTCCTGGCTGTAAACCTGTAAGTGTGATGTGTGTGTGTGTGTGTGTGTGTGTGTCTGTCTGTCTGTCTGTCTGTCTGTCTGTCTGTCAGTGTTATTACTTCTTTAATCCGTAATGTGAAGATACGGTGATGATACTGGTTACTGGTGATTTATCAGTGGTTTTTTAATTTAGCTTTTATTTTGGTCAAATTATATGATAATGATTTAGGTTGAATAATAAATTTTTAGTAAAAATGTAGCAAATTTGATGCTACTAATAAGTACTTTGCCCCCTAAGTAGTTCCTGGCACCTGCAGATATTAAATAAGTGAAACTTCAGTCCCTGGCCCCTTGATTCTGCCTCTGTTGGTGGCATGATGGTTTGTAGAGGGACTGGGTGCAGCACCAGAAAACATTTTCCCTTTTCTCTTAAAAAAAAACCAAAAACTTCAAAAATATAATTTCAAGTATAATTTTTATTTACTAACTACGTTTATTTATTTATGAAGACCTGGGACTTTTCTCTACCAAAACTTTGGTGGAAGCTAACAATGAACATATGGTGGAAGTGAGGACACAGCTGTTACAGCCAGCAGATGAAAACTGGGATCCCACTGGAACGAAGAAAATCTGGCATTGTGAAAGTAATCGATCTCATACTACAATTGCTAAATATGCACAGTACCAGGCCTCCTCCTTCCAGGAGTCATTGAGAGTATGTATTTACTTCCTGAAGATTACTTTATTTTGGAGATACTTTATATTATTTTATTTTGAAAAAGTGCGTTACTTTTGTAGGGATCTCATTTTATAGTTACATATTTTATAAGTGCTATCCAGTTTGCTTTTAGTAAAATCTAAGAAAGCCTGTGATAAAATAAATATGATTACTGTCTAGTGAGATGTCTCCCTTATCTCTGGGATATTTTTGTTTAGAGCAGGGTTTCTTAACCGTGGCATTAATTGACACTTGGGGTTGAATGATTCTTAGTTGTGGGGTGTTGTCCTTTGTATTGTAGGATGTTTAATAGCCTCTCCCCACTAATATGCTCTTAGCATACTCCTTATCTCCCACCCCCATTGTGACAATCAAAAATGTCTCCAGACATACTAAATCTGCCCTAGGAGGCAAAATTGCCCCAGACTGAGAAACACTAATATTGGAGGACAAACTAAATCTCAAGTTTGCTTTATGTTTGCACAGTTTCTAGTCTTGTGCCTTTCCATTTTTCTTCTCTACCAGATTAGTATTATCTGATAGATAGCTCCTCCAGGAAGCATTAGTGTTGTTGTTACCAATCTCAGTCTGAAAGAGAAAACTGAGGGAGAGGCATAAGTTATTTCAAAATACATGGAAAATTTAAAAGCAAAACTTTGAAAAATGATCAGTAGTAGTATTCAAAAGACTCATAGGTCTTTCAGCAATGAAGCATTACTAAAAATCCTTTAGGAGTGTAATGAGAACTTTGTGAATTCTCCCACAAAGTGAGCTTAAAACATCTGCAAAAATGAGTTTATTAACTGTATTACTCAAATACTTGTCTGTACATACCTACAGCTGAAACTGAGTATGTGCCTGGAAGTCTTTAATTTGTAATTCACTGGATTTGCTTATATCTGTTTAAAATTCTGCCCTGAGTTCACAATTTTAATCAAGGCAACTTTTGTACCTGTAAATCATGTACTTGTGTTCCTTTCTCACTACCACTCCCTATATCCTACAGAGAAATTCATCTGATAAAAACTGCCCTGCAACCTTCACGAGGTGAAATGAATTCATTGTCCATATAAATCTCTGTAGTTCAAACTTTCAGGGCACTTCAACTGCATGGTAGTGTTATGGTCAGAATAGAATAGATAATGAGTAGGTTTCAGAGATCATCAAAGGAAATTTGGAGGAAGAGTTAAAAGCAAAGATAATAGACAGAGTATTTAAGTGCGAATGGATCCATAACCAAAGAAAGGATGGCTTTTTGTGTTCTTTGGAGGCATGGACCACATTATATGTGGGAAATTTAGCAAATGTTTAGAAACTGTACATTTAAAGGGAAGGAAGCCAAAATGTCACTTTAAGTATTGCTGTCTCAGAAATCGTAGGATAATGTTAAGAGATACCATGTCTGTGATACAAAAATTGTAAATAATACAAAAATTGTAAATTTGCATTGAGAAGTACTTACATTTATCCAGTAGTTAATTTCCTTACTAATATTGTAAAGTTCTAACATTCATGTATAATTCATTGTGGAAAAAAGCCCAGAAAGACTTTCTTCCATTTGTCCCTAATCAAGAATAGAGAACTCCTTACCTTCCACCCCTATACATACATAGCTACATACACATGCATTTATGTAGCTCTGCTAGCTCAGAAATTTTATAATCAAGATTGATACCTCTTAGGCCTCTCAGCTTTCCTTAAATTTTCTCTGCGCTTGAAAAATGGGACAGGAATAAGAATCTGTTTTTCCCCTTATAAAATAATGTTAATAAGGAAGAACTCTTAGGATAACATTGTGGCTGATGGAGGAGGTTGGATACCAATGACTTTTCTTGGGTGTTTTTTTAATGTGGTCTTTGAAGAAATTTTCATTTGAAAGAGGCCTATAAAACTTGATTTCAAAGTATAGATAATACCATCAATCTAGATGTGAACTTTTCGTTTGTATGATGGAAAGGATAGCTGGTTGTAGACTACTGAACTGGAATGCTGTTTGCTTAATCTCTAGGAAGAAAATGAGAAAAGAAGTCACCATAAAGAACTCTCAGATAGTGAATCTACATCTTCAGATAAGTAAGTTATTTTTAATTGTCCACTTAGTATTTCCATTTAAAAGGCATGTTTCTAATATTGTCTCTCTTTTTTAAGTTCTGGGAGGAGGAGGAAAGGACCCTTTAAAACCATAAAATTTGGGACCAACATTGACCTGTCTGATGACAAAAAGTAAGTCTTTGTAGTTGTTTTGTGAACTGATGCAAACAGGTATTCTTTGCAAGATTGAGAATTGTCTACAATTTCCTCTTCTATTTCATGGCTTGTCACTTTTCTAAGCTGATATACAAGTTTTCGCTAAATTATTTTTGCTAGGTTTTGCAATGAAAATATTTTCTTGATTTAAAACCCTTGTATAAATTTTCAAGACCCTGACTATATGCTAACTACATAATCATAACACATTTGATGTTAAATAATATATTTTATGATTAATAATATAACTGTAAAATTGAATTATACAACAGTTATAAAAATTGGAAGTCATTTTTTTTTTTATTTACTTGGTCAGTAATTTTTACACTTTTTTTTTACTAGGAACTTTTCTTTGGAAAAAGTTTAAGTATTCCAGTGTGAAAGTAAAAAATATTTATAGATTTAATTGTTTTACCGATGGGAACACAAGGTTTTTGAAGAAATGGTTAACTTCCACAAATATTTGTAGCAGGGTTTCACTCTTGATCTGTCATTTTATTGCAGGTGGAAGTTGCAGCTACATGAGCTGACTAAACTTCCTGCTTTTGTGCGTGTCGTATCAGCAGGAAACCTTCTAAGCCACGTTGGTCATACCATATTGGGCATGAACACAGTTCAGCTATACATGAAAGTTCCAGGAAGCAGAACACCAGGTAACTTTTATGAGCTAACATATCTAGTATAGTTGAAAAATGGCATTAATCAAAATGTGAAACATACAAAAGGGAACCAGATTCTTTCTTTGCATTTACAGTGAATGAAACTGAAAGGATTATTCTTATTTTAAGGGTTGACTCTTTAACTGGGCTCAGATTATTTAAGTTTTTCCCCTTTGCGATAGCCCTGATACAGTAGCATTTTGATCTGGAAAAAGGGGTCTTTGGAGCACTCCTGAGAAAGTAAGTCCCTGTAACTTAAAAAGACTGTTGAATCCCATCTACTGCAGAGTGATGGGATATAGTTTTTTCTAAACTTTTTTTTTTAGCCACAATAAGAAATATATTTTATATTATGACCTAGTGCACATGTATGTATACAACAACAGTTTCATAGAACAATGCATTTTCTAATCTATTACATTTTACTTCATTTAAAAAAGAAAGTACAGGTTGCAGTTGTCTAACTGGGTTGCAGTGCAGTTTACAAAGTACATGATGTGGACACATTACTGGACTCATCGTGTTATCTAGTCTGGCCTTTACCACTAACTAAGCTTGTCACTTTTGGCAAGTCTCATTCTTTCTCTGAGTCTTTGTCTTCATTTGTAAAATGAATTACATTAGTTTTAGACTTAAAATCCTAACACTAATGTGCCATCTTCTCTGTGGTACCTTAGATTAGCATGAAATTTTATAGGGTGATGTTGAAAATATTTAACAATTAGGAAAGATACTGGTGATAACAAGTTTAGTTGTACCAGTGCCTATGAGCTGCATATCACCCTCAGGTGTTTCTGTTTGCTGTTTAACAAAACCAGACTGCTTCCTTTTTTGTCTCCTGCTTATTGAATAATAGCTTTAGAATTGTTTCAAAATAGGCCTATGCTTGCTTCTGGGTAGCATGTAACATAGGTCAGTGGTTCCCAGTCCTGGCTGCTCATAAGAGTTTTCTTGTAAGCTTTTTAAAAATATATAGTCTATTAATCTCTGGAGATTGGGGTCTAGTCATCAATATTAAAAAAAAAAAAAATTTCCCCAGAGGATTCTAATGCACAGCCAGGATTAGTTTTTCTCCTCAGGCCATCGGAAGCCCAGTTCTGTGATGTTTTATCCACAGTTGGGTAATGTGGAAACAGTTACGGAATAAATAACAGAAGACCTATCTGTTCCCCACTCTGTCCCCACTTTAGACACCCATGTAAATACTGGGCAAGTTATTTAAACTTGCTGGAGTTTTGTTTTTCCCATTTATGTAGTATTGGATTGATTCTATTAAGATTCATTTCAATTGAAAACATCTCTCCAATTTGAATTTTATGCAAATAATATCCTTAAATAAAAAGGAATGCAGTTTTTCATTACAAAAAAGGGGAAAACAAACTTGATAGATTACTTCTTTGTCACTGTGGGTCTATAGACTTGGTTTTTTGTTGGTTTGTATACAAGGCATTAGTTTTTCAGAAATGTCCTGTGGAACCTTAAAGAATTCCCTTAGGGGGTAATAGCACTCTCCAATAGAAATGTAATGCAAGTCATATATATGACTTAAAGTTTTATAGTAGGCACATTAATACGAAATAGGTGAAATTAATTTTAACCCAGTATATCCAAATACAGTAATGCCTTGGTTTACGAGCATAATTCGTTCCAGAAATAAACTACTCGTATTGCAAGACATCGCTCGTTTACCACGTTAAAATGTACTTGGTTTGTGAGCATAATTTTTTCCGGAAGCAAGCTACTCATATTGCAAGACATTGCTCATTTACCAAGTTAAAATGTATTAGGAATGTTTACTCGTCCTGTGGAACACTCGCAAACCACGTTACTCGCAATACAAGGTTTTACTGTATTATCATTTCAACATGTAATCAGTATAAACATTATTGGGATTTTTTGCATTTTTTTTTGTATCAAGTCTTCAAAATCCAGTATTTACTTTACAGTTACCACACATCTCAGTTTATATTAACCACATTTCAAGTGGTTATCAATATTAGACAACTCAGTCTTAGAAGATGTGTTGTATAGTTGACCCTTAAACTGTTAGTTCAGTTCAATTTTTTAAAATTTGTTTTGAATACTTTTTAAAGGGGCAAACACTGTTCTGGAGTTACATAGATAAATAAATGTTACCTGCTTTAATGGACTTAATGATCAGTCATGTATGTTCTAAGCTCTAGAGATGCTCTCAGGCTTTACGCTAAAAGATTTATAGTTAGGTGGTAGAGTCCCAGCATCTCTAATTTTAATTAGAGCTAAATTTTATTTAGAGTCCATCCCATGGAGAGTCCCAACTACCTACCTGTGGTAAGAACCAGTTGTAATATTCAGTACCATCTTCACATTATACTGTAATATGTAAAAGACACAGGGTGTGGTGAGAGCAGCTACATTTTTCTTTATGGAGGTAAAATTCACATAAAATTAAAATGTCCAGTTTAGTTGCATTTAGTTATTCACTGTGCTATATAGTCATCACCTCTGTGCAGTTTCAAGGCATTTTCATCTGCCCAAAAGGAAACTCGGTACTCTTTTTTTTTTAAGATTTTTTTTTAATTAGGAAATTGGGGGAGGGGAACATTGTTGGGGAATCAGGGAAGGGGAACAGACAAGTTGCTGTCCTTTTGTTCTTCAGTCTAGTTGTGGAGGATGCCACTTCGCTGGCCCATGTTGTTATTATGATCATTGCCATCTTCCTGGCTAAGGCAGTCAGTCACTGGCCATTGGACGGCAGCTCACAGCAGTTCTCGCCGGCTGCCGGCCGCTCACGCAGGCTGCCAGCCACTCATGGTAGCTCACGATAGCTCACGGCAGCCCACGGCAGCCACGTTGCAGCCTATGCCATCGCTGGCAACTCACGGCAGCCCAGCTCCAGGTCAGGCTATTGTTCACCATCTTAGCTGTAGGGGGCGCAGCAGCACTGGCCCATGAAGGAACCAAACCAGCAGCCCTGCTGCTTAGAGTTCATGGTCCCAAGCCAACTGTTAACCAACTGAGCCACTGGGCCGGCCCCCAACCCTGTACTCTCTAAGCAGTCATTTCCCATTTCCTCCTTCCCTCATGAGGCCCCTGGCAACCACTAAATCAGGTCCTCAAATAAATTTCATTCGATGTCATTTTGTTATAACTCTTGTTTATATCAATTAGCCTATGGTAAAATTGGTTTCATTATATGTCATTTTGCTGCAGTTCTGAGAACCTATCAACGACATGAAGTGAGGGCTTACTGTATTCTGCTTTCTGGCTCTATAGATTTACCTGTTCTGGGTGTTTTCATATAAATGGAATCATATAGTGTGTTGCCTTTTCTGTCTGCTTTGTTCATTTACCATGTTTTTGAGGTTCATCTACATTGTATCAGTGTTTCATTTTTTATGGCCAAATAACATTCCATTGTATGGATATAGGACATTTTGTTGATCCATTAATCAGTTGATGGACATTTGGGTTCCAATTTTCAGCTGTTAAGAATAGTGTTTCTATGAACATTTGTGTACAAATACTGGTTTGAATACCTATTTCCAGTTCTTTTTGTTATATATACCTAGGATTGGAATTACTGGGTCACATGGCATTTGTATGTTTAACTTCCTGAGGAACTGCCAAACTGCTTTCCACAGCAGCTGCACCATTTTACATTCATGCTAGCAATGTACCAAGGCTCCAATTTTTCCACATCCTCACCAACACTGATGATTTTTTGTTTTTATCTTCTAATGGCTGACCCAATGGAAGTAAAATAGTTTTTCAATTGTGGTTTTGATTTTCATGTGCTTGTTGGCCATTTGTATATTTTGTAAAAATGTCTGTTTAAGTCCTTTGTTCATTTTTTAATTCAGTAGTTTGTCCTTTTGTTGTTGAGTAGTAGTAGTTCTTTATGTGTTCTGGATATTAATCTCTAATCACAGATATGATTTGCAAATATTTCCTCCTCTTCTGTAGGTTGTAGTTTTACTTTTTTGATAGTTTCCTTGGATGTACAAAAGTTTTTAATTTTGATGTTCGGTTTATCTGTTTTTTCTTTGGCTGTTGGTGCTTTTGGTGTTAGAGCTAAGAAACCATTGCCAAATCCAAGGTCATAAATATTTATCCCAATATTTTCTTAGGATTTTTATAGTTCTAGCTCTTATATTTAGATCTTTGATCCATTTTAAGTTAATTTTTGTATATGGCGTTAGCTAAGGGTCTAACTTCATTCTTTTTTACATATTATCCAGTTGTCAGTACCATTTGTCAGAAAGGCTGTTCTTTCCTCTATTGGATGGTCTTGGCACCCTTGTTGAAAATCAGTTGACCATCGCTGAATAGGTTTATTCTTGAAATCTTTATTCTATTCCATTGATTTATATCTCTATGCCAATACCACACTAATTTGATTACTGTAACTGAGGTAAGTTTCAAAATTTGGAAGTGTGAGTCTTCCAACTTACATGTTTACCTTTACTGTAGTTCTTTATCTCTTCATAGGACTTTCAGTTACTGTCTAGTGTTTCATTTCAGCCTGAAAAGTTCTATAGCATGTCTTATAGGGCAGATTGACTGCTGACAAACTCCTTCAGCTTTTGTTTATCTGGGAATGTCTTAGTTACTCCTTTTTCAAGATTAGTTTTGCCAGATATAGAATTCTTGATTAATTTTTTTTTCTTTCAGCAATTTAAATGTGTTATCCTATTGCCTTCTGGCCTCCATGGTTTCTAATATAAAATCAGCTATTACCACTGACGATCCCTTGTATATGGCAAATCACTTCTTTCCTGCTTTCAAGGTTCTCTTTGTCTTTCTACAGTTAGATTGTAATGTGCCTGGGTGTGTATCTCTTTCAGTTTTTTTCTGAGTTCTTGCAGCTTCTTGAATATGTAGATTCATTTATTTTGTCAAATCTGGAAAGTTTTCAACCATCGTTTCTTCAAATTCTTTTACTGCCCTTTTCTTTGTTTGGGAATCCCATAGTGCTTATGTTAGTATTTTGATGGTATCCCCACAGGTCTCTTAGGATCTGTTAATTTTTCTTCTTTCCGTTTTCTTCTCAGATTGGATAGTTTCATTTGACTTATCTACAACTTTGCTAAATTTAGCCTGCTTAAATCTGCTATTGAGACCCACTAGTGATTTTTTTTTATTTCAGTTGTACTTTTCAGCTTCAAAATTTTATTTCTGTGTTATAATTTCTGTCTCTTTATCGATGATCTGTTTATTAATTTCTCCCTTCCTCCCGTCCCCTTTCTCTCTCACCCTTTCTTCCTTCGCCTCATAATTTTTTGTTGGAAACTCGCTTTTTGAGGTGTTTTTTTGGTTTTTTTTTAAGATTTTTATTGGGGAAGAGGAACATTGTGTTTTTCCAGGACCCATCAGCTCCAAGTCCTGTCGCTGCTTTCAATCTAGTTGTGGGGGTGCGCAGCCTACCATCCCATGCAGGAGTCGAACTGGCAACTTTGTTGTTAAGAGTATGCGCTCTCACCAGCTGAGCCATCCAGCCACCCATTGGCAGCTCAGCTTGGGCACAGCTCACTGGCCCATGTGGGAATTGAACCGGCAACCCTGTTGCTCAGAGCTCACTCTCAACCAACTGCACCACCCGGCCGGCCGGAGTATTTTTTTTTAATGGGTGTATTCTCTGTCAGATGTGATCCCTGAAGTCTCTGTTCCTTTAGTGTAGTGCTCTGCTAGTGTTTTGACATTTTGAATATTATAATGTAGCAATTACAGAAATCAGATTCTCCTCTCTCTGTATGGTATGTTGTTGTGTATTGTGGGCTACAGTTGTCTATTTGTTTAGTGATTTTTCTACACTACTTGTGCAAAAACTGTATTCCTTTTCATGTGTGGTCACTCAAGTCTCCTTTCCATTATCTGAGCATTTAGCCAGTGATCTGATAGGGATTTCCTTAAATGCCTGGTGCCAAAAAAAAAGAAAGAATGAAAAGTGGGGAAAAGAACAGAAAGAAAAGGGGGCAAAAATGGAGCATTCTCCAGGTCTTTGCAGATTGCGTCTTTGTTGAGTCACTCCTACACTTAGTCATGCCATTTACAACTCTACTTTTGGCCTTTACCTCCTTGGTGCTGAGCCTGAAGATCAACAAAAGGTTAACATGTTAAGCACTTTTGTCTTCATTTCCGTTTAGCCCACGATATCCGATTTCACCGATATGCTTTCTCTTCAGTCAGTTGTCTGTGGTTCCTGTGTTCCAGTGCAGTTTAAAAAATTTTTCTTTACCCGTAACAGTGACAATGTCAGTAGAAGAAACATGTGAAAGCGATTTAAGTGAAATTACTTTCCTAATAGAAGAATATAATTTTTTTTTT
>NW_017731357.1:1960139-1969006 GCF_001890085.2 Hipposideros armiger | reverse complement strand
TTTTTGTTTGTTTGTTTGTTTGTTTGTTTTTTCCCCTGTTAGCATTAGCTTATTTATTTGTCTCTCATTGTTTGGGGGGAGGAACCCCCTCCACCAAAACACTTCTGATAGACTTCTGAGGTACATGAAACAGAGAAGTCCCTTCTGTCTTTTGGGGAAACTCCAGTCAGGTCAAAACAGAAAAACACAATCCTTTGGGAAGAAGATCCACTCTGCTCCCTCCAGAGCCAGGGACACTCACACTATGAACACAGACTATTGTTCTGAAGTCAACTGCCACAACAGTGGTGGGGGTGGGAAATAAGGTAAGTTAAACTGCTGTAAACTAAAAACTGCTACCATGTTTAAGTTGCCTTTCCTCTGGTCAAGAATTCGATTGGCTGCTTTTTTTGTCACTCAAGAGTTCTGATAAAGTTGCTTCTGACAGTTTTTAGAAGTTTTTTTTGTTTTGGGGTTTTTGTTTTGTTTTGTTTTGTTTGTTTTGTTTGTTTGTCTTTTTGATGTTTCTGAAGAGTTCCTTGCTCTGCCATTTTTATCCACATCACTCCTGTGGTACATTTTGAAAAGCAGACTTCTTGCCTCTTTACTGATGTCCTAATTAATACCAGGTCCGAGAAATGGGGGTTAGCTCACAAGAAAGAAGTGGTAATGATATCAATAACAGCTAACATTTATTACTTACCATGTATTAGGCACTGTTTGAAGCAGTCATTATTCATTGATCCCCAAAACAATACTGATTTATTGGAGTCATTATTATCTAGTCTTATATATAGGGAAACTGAGTCAGAATGATTTAGCAACTTGCCCAGATTCACATAATAACTAGCCTGGCTCTAGAACCTAAGCTTTAACCATGATTTAGATTGCCTTCCACAGAGGCCCTTAACTGTATAAGTCAGGAGTTGACCAAATTCGGCTCTAAAACTAGACTTGGCACAAAATTCTAAAGTTCATTTCTAAAGACACATTTTCTATAGAATTTATAGTATGCTGATTTTTTTTTCTTCTTTCTACATTTCAGGTCATCAAGAAAATAACAACTTCTGTTCAGTTAACATAAATATTGGTCCAGGTGACTGTGAATGGTTTGTTGTACCTGAAGGTTATTGGGGTGTTCTGAATGATTTCTGTGAAAAGTAGGTTTCCAAACTAAATTTTCTTTAAACATAATTATTCAAAAACAGTAATTGTAAAGGACAGCTTACTAAGCTGGATGTCCTAATGCATGTAACCAATTTTCACTTACATTCGGCAGAAAATTCATTTAAATGATTTGATTCCAAACCTATTATTTTGTGTTACTGGAAATTCTTTAAGAAAGGTGCCTTGAAACCACTTCATCCAATAGTAATAGTCTTGAATTTAGAAGATAGAAAAATTGAGTGTTTATTAAGCTAATTAAATAGTTGATACATAAATACTTGTTTATGTGAAATATCTGTATTCCAAGAAAAATTATTTTACTATAAATGGTTTTAGAAGTGGAATGAATTCTATAATTGAGCACCCTTATAGGTTGTTAATAACTCAAGCTTGAACACAGTACTCTGCCATAGCATCATGATATAATTTCTTTTTAAAACTACTTTGGTAACTTTTCCTGTAGAGAAATTTTATAAAATTTAATCAGCTATTTCAGATTTTTTTATAATTGAAAGAATTCACATGGTGGAAGTGTGCCTTTCCTAGAATCTTAGAAATAGCCTTCATTTATTTCTTTATCTTGTGTTACAGGATACCTTGGAATTGTCTTCATTGGTTTAAATTTATTTGTCTAAATGGAAACTTTCTCTTTTTTTTTAAAGTACCCCATTATGTAAGCACCTGATAAAAACATAACTTGCACATGTATTTGGTATTAATCTCCCATCCCAATACAAAAAAGGGAAAACAACCACCAAAAACAATGACATGAGAAATTTGAAAACTAATTACATACATTCCACATACTAATAAATTTTTTAATTTTGGGTTAAAGATTATTTTCTGTAAATATCTAAATTTAGTAAGAAATGTAAATATTGTTGCAAAAAAGCATATTAATCCAACATTTCCTTAAATATAAGCAAAAAGGCAATCACCTCTTACTGTCTTTGCTATTTATATTTAACACATAGGTTTTCTTCAATGTAAGAAAGCCAGAGATGTGGAATTTTAAAATTTCAAGTGCTCTGATGAAATAACTTTACTCTGTATTTACTTTTATGGACTAGCAGCCTGGTAGTAGCAGAAAAAGAACAATGTCACGTAGAAAATCTCCATTCTGCTACAGAAAGATTTTTATTTCTTAAACTTTGAGATAGCATATTATTGCAGCTGCAGTACAGTGATACATGTTCATTATTTCTAAGTAGAGGTTGGCTATTTTTAGAATTTATTGGGTTGTCGGAAAAGTCATGACGTATTTTTTCTGTTTTTTGTTGTAAAAATGCGTCATGACTTTTCCGACAACCCAATAGTTTTCTTTCCTATCTAAATGAAGAGGTAACCTGGGAACAGAGATAATTAGAATAGGGAGATGATGTTTAAAAAGCTTGAACCTGGGGATAATAAAAATATCAAGTTAGTATGTAGGGCTAGGTAAATTTAAGTCACAGAAATAGCACTTGCCACCTCAGCATTTCAGTATAATTTTGTTTCATATAAGAATTGCTGATTTTGATATTGGCTGGTATTGACCATGTCAGTAGTTTGTTTTGTAGTTTTAAATAATATCTGTCTTGAAATAACCATTCATTTAAATATATGATTTAAAAGAATGCTTGCTGTTTTGTAAGTTTAATTTTCTTTTTCTTTTTTCTTTTCTTTATTTTGACTTACCGGTTGATAATTTGGTGGTCTTGCTTACTTGATTGTTTGTTTGCTTCTGGTTAGAAAGTTTTCAGCAGTATATGACAGCAACACATGGGTGAAGTAGAGCTAGGCTTTGTGTTTGTAACCATATTTTGCTTTATAGGCAAGTTTTTTCTGGACTTTATCTACTTAGCCCTATCACAAACAGCAAGCCCATCCTATCCCCTTGCAATTAGGCTGCCATTGGCAGTCTGTTTGAGACTTTCAAGAGCAGCCTTGCATTTTTTGTTTGTTTGTTTGTTTGTTTGTTTTGTTTAGCTGAACCATCCTGCCACCTGTTGGTAGCTCAGCGGCTGCTCAGCTCGGGCCGGAACTCGAACCGCTGTTGCTCAGAGCTCAAACTCTTGAGCGAGCTCTTAACCAACTGAGCCACTCGGCTGGCCCCAGCCTTGCATTTTTTAAGGAAAAAAAATAAGATTAAGATTCTATCTAGATAGAGGTAGAGGTTGGTAAGCTTTTTTTCGTGAAGATCCAGATAATAAATGTTTTAGGCTTTGCAGGTCATACTGTCTGTCACGACTATGTCATTGCAGTGCATAAGCAGTCATATATAATATGTAAATGAAGGGCATGGCTGTTTTAATAAAAAATTTTACTTACAAAAACAGGCAGTAGGCTAGATTTGCCAACCCTCCATCTAGACAAAAAAAAGAAAAATTTAAACCAATGAAAATAATTTAAAGTTACACTTTATCATATATCCTTTAGCACAAGACACAGAAGTAAAGTTTATTTCTTAGATCTTAAGGAAAGGAACAGTTCCACTCTGCAAGTTCTTCCTTCTCCAGAATGTAAAATCTAAAGTAGTCAATTGATTTTTATAAAATACTTTTATAGGAAAAGTTGTTTTGTAGTCTAAAAAATACTTCATATTATAACATGATAAAATAGAATAAGAAGCTGTATTATAAAGTAAAATCTTAGTAATATGATCTGTAGTATGTTTCCAAAGTGTATTGGTGGTGGTGATGGTGGTTATTGTGCATGTGTGTGATTGTTCATTTTTGATAAAGTCTTTCAACTGCGTAGTTTTAGTTAACCAGTCATCAAAACTATAGAGACTGACATCCTGTCCCCTTCCCTGCTTAGGATTCAAAATAGCAGTAGAGACCACCTCTGTTTCCTACTTTCCCTCAGAAATGGAAGTTCCTAGTACTTTTATCTGCCATAGTTTTCCTGTTTATGAATTTAAATGACTTGATGTCAGCTCCACCTTCCATTTACCTTGTAGAGATTTCTAGGTACTCCAGGGAGAAGGGTTCAATGAATCAAAATAGCCTTTAGTGAAGTGAAATTAAAAGTTAATGTATATAAGTATTACTTAAAAGTAGCTTTGGATTTCATTTGGATTTTTGAAAAATCACCTTAAGGTAGTGATACTGATTTTTGGATAAGTCATCTAATACTTAACTGTAATAAATTTCACTCACTTTATGTACAGCAGTTCTCACTGTACAAGCAGTTAAGTTTCAGTGCAATGAATGAGCATATTTTTAAAACTTGACATTGTCTTCTAGTTTTATAAGGAGCTTATTAAAACACTTGATCTATTTGCATTATTTTTTCTTGTTTCAGAAATAATTTGAATTTCCTAATGGGTTCCTGGTGGCCTAACCTTGAAGATCTTTATGAAGCAAATGTTCCAGTATATAGGTTTATTCAGCGACCTGGAGATTTGGTCTGGATAAATGCAGGCACTGTTCATTGGGTTCAGGCTATTGGCTGGTGCAACAACATTGCTTGGAATGTTGGTCCACTTACAGGTATTATAAAGAATATGCTAAAAAAAAGTTTAATTTATAAAGGATTGTATCTGATAGGTCTATTCTTTTGTTTCTTGGAATATAACTCACCAAAAATTGAGAGAAGAGTGTCTCCTTAAATAAAAATTTCATTTAGAGTATAAGAAATTAAGTTGTTAAATAGAAATTCAAGACTTCAGATCTTAGCATATAACAAATTTATGTCTTTATATACAAGGAAAATATCCTTTTTTTCCAAAAGCAATAGATATTTATTATTCCTCATGTAATAGTCTAAAGTGGGTGGGTATTTGTGATCAACTTGTAGCTTTCACCCATGCAGTAATTCTGGGCCCCATGCTCCACCATCCCATAGTGCTCCATTGTAACCTACTTTTAGCTGGCACGAGAACAAATGAGGCAGTGGAAGGAGTGAGGAAGATACACTTTTAATAATTTTTAGAGTGCTTGGTTTTGTTTTATAAAGGAAACCCTTTATGGGAGAAAGTAGAGTGGTTATTCATTCTTTCAAATTTTACTTTTATTCATTCATTCTTTCAAATTTTGCTTTTATCTGGTGTCTCTCATGAATAGCCCTGTTATGTCAAAATCCTGCCTTGGATTATGCCTGCCTTCAGGCAGTAAATACTTAAGGGAATATGACCTTTGGAGCCAGAAAAACCTGGATTAGGACCAGGGCCTGACTCTTGCAACTTTGGGCAAGTTATATAATCTCTCTGGGCCTCAATTTTTTCATCTGTATAATGGGGGTAATAAAATTAATAAAGTAATGCTAAAGATTAAGTGAGATAATGTATAAAAATAGCTTAGCACAATGCCTGGCACATAGTTACAAAGCACTCTTTACTATTATTGTTACCATAATTATCAAAAGACAATTATTTTTATAATGTTTTGAGGTTTTCAGAATTGGTGTTGATGATATCACCCGAGAAGGTGATAATGGTTATCTTCATATCTTTTGGTACTTTGGGTTGCTTTATAACTGTTTTTTTTTCCCTAGCCTGCCAGTATAAGTTGGCAGTGGAACGGTACGAATGGAACAAATTGCAAAGTGTGAAGTCAATAGTACCCATGGTTCATCTTTCCTGGAATATGGCACGAAATATCAAGGTCTCAGATCCAAAGCTTTTTGAAATGATTAAGTAAGTGCTTTCTAAAACTGCTGTAGTTCCTCTCTTATTGGGGAGTGTTAACTATTCAATACTTCCCCCCCTCCCGCCCCCACCATAGAATTCTGTTGACATCAAAACAAAATGGTCCAGACATCTAGCAAAATGTAATACTAGAATCCACATGTTAAAATTATTTTTCGCTCCCAAATAGTCAGTATAAAGATGAACAAAAGGCACAAATGATTTTAAACCAGTAGATTCACAAGCCTGTCCATCCCCACTATCCTCTGAGCCACCTGATTCCTAGGAAAACTTTAGTTTTAATATTGAAAGACTGCCCTTAATATTGGGGGGAGGGAATGACATCACAAAATAATTGTGGGTACAGAGAAATTACCATTTAATATAGGGATTTGACTAAAATGTTAATTTTTTAATTGTTTTCATTAAATCATCCATCTTATAATTGTCCCTTTTCTTAGCAGCTTTAAACATGTATAATACAAGTTATTTGAATATGCATATCCTAGTAAGCTTCTCATTTATTGTCACAGTTTCTGTCCTAGTTATTTTGTAAATCTATTTAGAAGCAACATTTTCAAATGGTGCTATATAGCAGTGTTTCCCTAAACTGTGTTTTCTACCACCACTACCCCTACCCCCAAAAGGTGGGGAGTTCTGGTCAAAAAAATATGGAAAATGATGGATTAGAGAAAGTTCAAGTCTTTTATTTTTATTTGTTTTATTTTTTGTAAAATGTTTTAAAGACTGAAGTGTTGGGTTTTGTGAATGGGGGAGAAGGGTTATAATCTATTGTATTTCCCAGACCTATTTGTTTGACCAGTATCTTTTGAAGAATTGATCTCAGAAACTCATTTTGGAATACACTGCTTTATACTCACTGAAAATATAAATTTGTCTTTGTTAAAAGAATACTTTAAGTATTTCTTCTGTAGCTATATTAATTTTGTCAGCACATGTTGTTTTTAAAATACTGTCTTTTGAAAGTAATCCTGGCTTATTAAAATTATTTCAAACCTAAATCCAAAATTTTATCCAAACAAAAATTGTGTGGCCAAAGTAACATGCTAATGGATTATCTTATGATACAGTCCTTTATCAGTTGCGCTGTTTTATCTAGTCCTGGGCAGAAGTTGTGGGAGGAGGCAAAAGGTAACAAAAACCAATCCATAGTAAGTAATGTACAAATCCTTGAAAAAGTTGGATCTTAGGTACCATACTCTATACATGTAATTGGTAGTGGGATGTAGGAGGTTGTCTATCCATTTATCCTATTATATCTCAGAATGGTACTTCGCTCTGAATAGTAAGTTCAGGGTTACTTTCAGGGGAAAATTATTTAAAGTCTCTAGAGATGCTTAATAAATTGGAGATAGGCATAAACTAGAGGCTAATTCAGATCACCTGAAGGTAAAGGGATGGTACAGTAAAGAAGCCATTTATCTAATAGCTATATAGACTGAATGTTAACCATTACATTTTGGATAGATTAGGATTTTATAATTGGAAAGGATTTTAAAGGTCATTTAGTGAAAACACCTACTTAATGCAGTAATCCCTTCTGTAGCGTTCATAATTTGTGGTCATCCAGCAACTTCTTGAACATTCTCATTACCTCCCTATAATTCTTGAAAGTTCTTTACAAATTGGCCCAAAATTTGCCTGTCATTTGGTCCCAAGTCCCTAAGTATATTTGGGATTTATGTAGAATAAATCCCATTCAGCATGTGTTTGAGAGCCAGCTCTATGCCCAAAACAGTGTTCTAGGCACTGATGATACACATAGTGGTATATAAGTTAAAAATCCCTACCCTCAGAGGACTTAATTTCTATTGGAACAAGATAGAGAGACCCCCAGACAGATAAATAAGTTATGATGAGCAATATGAATAAGATAAAATAGATAATAATTGGATTTGGGGTGGGATGAGAGTGCTGCTTTTTCTAAAGTGGTCAGGGAAGTTGTCTGAAAAAATGAGTTTTGTGCTTAGATCTTAATAATGAAATGGAGTCAGCCATGCAAAGATCTAGGAGTAGAACATTTCAGGCCCAGAGAACAAGTGAACGCTGAATTGGGAACAACTTTGACATGTTTGTAGGACAAAAAGGCCAGTGTGACCATAGCAGAATGAGAGAAAGAAAGGGGTAGCAATAAGCTCAATGAGGTAAACAGGAACCAGATTAGATATGGTAAGAAGTTTATATATTAGTTCTGGATGTACCATTAGAGGATTTTCAGCAGACAAGGGATATGTTCTAATTTAAAGTTTAAGAAAATGAATCTGGTTGCTTTGTAGAGAATGGATTCCAAGGGATAAGGTTAGAAGTAGGTGTGTGGGGGTGGAGGCATTTAGGAGGCAGTTGTTAACTGGACAGACAAACCTTGATAGACATTTACCCATGGAGGTGGAGCTAAAGCTCACAGGACTTGTTCATAGATTGGGTGGTGTGGTAAGTGGGAAAAAGGAGTCAAGGAAACTTCATTGCCGTAATCTGTTCTTCTTCTTACCTGGTCTTCATTAATTTAAACATCTCTTACCTCTGTTGGTTTTTTCATCCATTCCCCCCATCCTTACAATTTATCATTGTCCCTCTTAATATTTGAAACATTGAGCATTGACACTTGCATCATCTCTGTTATAAAATTGTCTTGTATTGAAATTGGATACACACATTTGGGTGTTTTTTCACTTAAAATTACTGGTGATACTGTTGTTCCTCATGCCTTCTTTACATTTTTTTTTAAACCTAAACGTACTTAAATACTTATCTTACTCTATTTTTACCTTTCATTACAAAATGTCCAATCATTTGAATCTTGATTGTATATCTTATATATTAGCAATTCTGCTCCCAGCTTGAGTCGTCATGAGATGTGATTAGTGAACACTTTTTGTCATTACACCAATTGAAAATGTTACACGTAAATCCAGGCCTCTGGGCCTTGCCTTGCTTTATATTTATAAGCTTACTTTAAAAAAAAAAATACATTCATTCAGTTATTGCCAGAAATGTACTTTTCACCAGCCAGTAATGTCCCAGGCTCTGGGCTAGGCACTGAGGGTGTGTGTGTGTGTGTGTGTGTGTGTGTGTGTGTGTGTGTGTGTGTGTG
>NW_017731357.1:1929242-1960124 GCF_001890085.2 Hipposideros armiger | reverse complement strand
GTGTGTGTGTGTGTGTGTGTGTGTGTGTGTGTGTGTGTCAGTGTTAGTGAGATGTATCTAGTATAAGTCCTGTTTTCAAGTAAAAGTTAGTGCATGAAGGGTGAAGATGTGGAGGTAGAGTGAGGAGAGAGGACTAGCACTTAAAATCAGCTTAAGACCAAACTCTTGCACTGTCAGAAAGATTCCTCAGTACATCCTTAAAAATAATAGTATACATAACATACCATGTCTCCTTCAGTCCAACATAGTCACATTTTCCTCCGGTAAGGGAATAAATCTTTTTTTTTCAGTTGAGCATCAGACAAAATAGTTGGCTTATATGGAGAGGCCCTGTTGTACTAACTACTAAAATCATCTCAGCATGGTAAGCTGTTTACACTGCAAGAGGTTCAGAGGAACTCAGACTGCCTAGAGAAACAGCAAATGCATACTCACTCCACTCTTCTTTTCTTCTGCTCTCATTCTCTCCCCACCACCTACTTGCTTTGCCCTCCCTCCTAAATTTTCCTCCCTTACTGTCTATTTGCATGAGCTTAAGTGTATATGTGACACAACTCTGCCATATGTATGTTGACAACAGTTGGTGGTACCTTCTGGCTTGGGCACAATGTGTGATGAGTAGTAGAATAAGATTAAGTTGTAAAAGTTCTTAGTGGCAGATCATGCATTGAATGCCAAACTTAAGGCTCTTTTGTTGGAGAGCTTTGGTGGGTTTTTAACTAATATGATCTAATTTGGGTTTCATAAAGACCTAGTTTCTAGCAGTTAAATAAATAGAATAAGCTTCCAGATGACGAGAGAAAGGAGTGAATTGAAGATACTTTGGGTTTTCAAGTCTGGGTTCTAGATGGTTTAGTAATGCTGGTTAATAAATTGAGCTTGGTAAATAATGATAAATTAGCCAAGCCCTGAGCAGAATGCTTCCCAGTTTGTATTTCCTTTATACCGCTCAGCATCCCCAAGGTCACCCACTTGGTTAGAGCCAGGACTTAAGCCCATGTCTGTCGTATGTAAAAGCCACTTGTATGTATTTATGCCACAGGACTTCATTTTGGGGCAGTGGCCAGTTTGAAGAGCTGGTAAAATAGTTGGATAGAGCGGTTTAGCAGAAACTGTAGGAAATACAAAACTCCAGAGAGCAATCAAAGTCAGAGCTGACTTACTAGGGAGTCTTCTACATATTGGTTTGTGATTGCCTTGAGAGGAAGAAGACGAGTTGAGGACAGTACTTGGGGAAGAATCAAGAAAAACAAATAGGTGAATTAGATAAAGGCCAGGAGAGAATATGGAGGAAAATAGAGAAGGAAGGGGGTCTTTTTTTTCACAAGCTCAGTTTTGCTATAAAATTATCCACATCATTACTTTGGTCCTCAAATCAAGTATTCTGCCAGCAGAGGAAGTGGTATTAGTTTGTTCTGACTTGTGAGCTGTACCAATTGTTAAGAAATGGCTCTCCTTTGCCATTGGTTCCCTCTGCTTTCAGTCATTTTCTTCATCTCCTGTTCACTCCACCATCCATGACAGTGTGGCTTTCTACTCCCTTCAGTATGCCCCTGTCACTTCTCTTGCTGAGGTCACTATTGACCAACTATTTTAAACATACTAAGGCACAAATGTAAACTTCCTTTAAAATCCCCATTTGTGCCACAAATCTGACCCCCACTTACTTTGTCAGCCATGTCTCCCAATGCTGCCTTTAGATGTGTGCTTGAATTTTCTGTTTATTTTTACCACTTTTTTTGATGTTTTAAACCATCCTTAGTATGAACTGTACTTTTTTATACCTCCTCTCTTTTTTTTTCTCTGAATTATGTTTCAGTAAAGCATTAGTTTAATTGATCATAGCAATTGTAGGCTATGTTAAAAGAAAAAATACCAGCTAGATGTAAGACGTGGGATGAAGACGATGTACAAAGATAGTCCCTCTTCCTTAACTTTCTTCCTGAATTATTGTTTTTCGTTCATAAATACCGTGAATCTACAATGCGTGATTTTCAGGTCTTTATAGTTAAATGGAAGTCTGCTCAATAAAAAAGAATGTAAGCAAAATTTACCCATTCTTTCATATTTGTTTAGTATGTATTGTGAACTGAGCTGGTGCTCCAGGTGTTGTGCTAGGTGACAAAGGGATTTAATCACTTCTCTGATACTTAAATGGGGAAATAGTCAAAACATTACAATACATGATCTCTGCTCTAATGATGGAAAATGTAAACACACACACACACACATAAAATGCAGGGGAGCACAGAGGAAGACACTTTTGAGAGAGGGGAACATTTAGGAAAGGTTTCACAGAAGTAGTACTACAGCTCCATAGTCCCTTGTCCTAAACCCCTTAGGCCAAATGTGTTTTGGTATTCAGAATTCTTTGGATTTAGCAAGGTAATGCAGTGCATTTATAATATATTTTACCCTCCTAGCAGGGTCTGTGGCAATATCCTGGAGTCAAACACATTAATATTTCTGCAGTAAAAAATAACGGTTGTTCTGATGAGCTAAGTGAAAACTATATAAAAAGCCCCAGGTGAAGTTTCAGCACCAAGTGAGTTTATGCAAAATTTACAAAAATCTGTGGGATTATAATAGATTATGAACCTTTATTTATACTAAGTGATTTAATAATGGGAAATGGTGTTATCTCCTGTTGTCACTTGCTATCCATCCTTATCATTTTGAGACTGAGTTACTGGTAGTTATTTAAACAAGTCAGAATCACTTTTTTTCCTTTGTACTTTCAAGTTCAAGTCTTTTAGAGCCCTGCGATTCCGTAACATCCTTTGTCTAAGTCGTTTAGTAAGTCTCTTTCAATTTTTACATCCTAGCTATTTTACTAAAATACACTAATCTTCGTACTCTACTTTGCATTCTTCCAGATACCTCCTACATTAACATGAGTCAAAAGAATATTCATTATCTTAATTACTTCTTTCATGATGCAGTGAACTTGACTTGAAAAGTTCACAGCCTAACTCCTTAGAAAAATTTTAGTGGAAGCTCAGTGCATAATTTTTCTTTTGATTTCTTTTTACTGTTTAAATGAACATAAACTTTTTCCACATAGCACATGTATTGCAAGCAAACTTAGTTTCTCCTTTATGACTTTTAAGTATCTCAAGTTTAAGCCCCACTTGTTAGCTATTGATTTTTCTGAGCCATTAGCTTTTAAAGTAGAGCAATGCCCACACAAAAAAATGAATTAAGGAAGACTATAAACATAAGGCTACTGATCTCTTCCTTTAATTCATTGAACTATGACAGTTTTTCCATGTTAATATAGCTTATTCTCTTTTAAAATATATAAAATTTGCATATAACACATTGCTGTGTGCTCCCCCAAAGTTGTTTGTACTTTTTTCTTCAGCTTTTATTTTTGAATTTTTTTTAATCTATAAAATTTGAAAGAATACAATGAATACCTATATAACCTCATCTGGAGTCATCAGATAAGTTTTTGCCAAGCTTATTTAGCCGCCTCTATAGACACACACGTGCACATACTTTATTAGCTGAGTCATATGAAAAAGTACTTCACCCCAAATACTTCGACCCACATCTCTTAAGAATAAGGATAATCTCACATAACCACATTACCGTTTACCATATGTAAGAAATGTGAAATTCAATAGTAATCAGCTAATATACAACCTGCATTTGAATTTCCCCCAACTACCCAAAAATGTCTGGGTTTTTTTTTTTTTTAGCTCTTAACACTCCCCACCCCACCACCCCAATCTAGATTGAATCAAGGTTCATATTGAATTCAGTATGTAGTCATTGTGTCTTTATTCTCTTATAAATCTATGAGAGGTGTTTTTTTTTTCTTTTTCTCATAATTATTTAGGTTATACATTTTTTCAGAAGAAATATTGATGTTTACTTTTGGTAAATCCCTGTCCCATTCCAATATAAACTGTGTGATAGATATTTCTATTAGTGGACCCTGAGTAAATAGACACTTTAACACTGAAAATAATTAAGGATGGGGATATTGCTACTTTTTATCCATCTTCATCATAGTATATAGTTTTTATCTTTTGGTTTTAATTTTAAGCTAGTTGAGAGCTAAGAGAAACCCTCATTCTTTGTAAATCATGATTCCCATTTTCACATATTTGAGATAGATTGCTTTGGTCTACATTTATCCCTATATAACACTAAAGCTCTTTTAGTTCACTTTCCTAAGACTCATACGTTCATTATGTTTTAGCATTGAAGTAGTCCTTTTAATAGGACCCTTGAAA
Organism: Hipposideros armiger; assembly: GCF_001890085.2. Taxonomy (NCBI): domain Eukaryota; kingdom Metazoa; phylum Chordata; class Mammalia; order Chiroptera; family Hipposideridae; genus Hipposideros; species Hipposideros armiger. Next base: position 1,955,880 of record NW_017731357.1, on the reverse strand, counting down.
GGAATCAAATGATAATGCATCAGGTGGGCTCTGGATATTATTGGTAATGATTAGATTTCCCTGCAGATAGCAGGCTTTCAGAACAGATTCTTTTAGATGCAGTGGAATGGTTTAATCCCAATAGTAGATAAGGCCAACTCCAGTAAATACGGTATAAATTGTTATAATCCTGTTGGACTATTAACAAGCTAATTTAATGATAGTGTGTTTCTGATATGTTGGAAATTCTGGTTTCTTCACCAACTACGTAGTTAGTTCCATTTAAATCAACATGATAATAAGTAGTTAAGTACATTTTGAAATGTCAATAATGTCAAAAATAGAAGAGCCCATTTTCTTCTGAAATTTTCAATGTTAGGAAGTCTTAGATTTAGGAGGAGCATATCAGATAGTAAGTAGTATGCTAGGGAGTAGGAAGTTAATTTTCTAAAATTTCAACAGTATCAAGTCCATTGGAAACCACTCCCCACAAACTTAATTTCTTGCCATTATCATTTTGTCATTCTTTTGACCATCTTATAAAGCACTGTTTTTATATTTCAGTTTTTAAAGGTACCATCTTATATGCACAATATTAATACTTATGCACTTTATCTGTGCCTTTTGTGTATATGTGATTGCTTTGTTTTTATTATTTGCCGTTCCTTTTTATTTTTCCTGAGTCTTAGAGTCTATGCTATTTAATATACCAGTGAAATATTACAGGCATGGCAGTATTGTGTAGTAGTTTGGAATCTAATCTGCCTTCACATCTTGGCTTCTTCATTTATTGGCCGAGGGACCATGGACAAATTACTAAGCCAATTAGTCTTTGTTCCTTTTTCTGAACAATGAGGATAATAATTGTATCTTTCTAATATAACTTTTATGAGTATTATGTGAGTCTTAGCATGGAGTAAGCACTCAGTAAATGTTAACTAGTTATTAATTATAGAAACCTTAATCACCTTCTGTTTTTAAGTAAGTTAATATTCATTGACCTAGTACAGTGGTTCTCAACTGTGGGCAATTTTGCCTCCACTCTCCCCATCCCCAAGGGATATATGGCAATGTCGTGACTTGAGTAGAAGGGGTGCTACTGATACTTTGTGGTTAGAAACTAGGGATACTGCTAAACATCCTATAGTGAACAGGACAGCTCCCCACAAAAAAGAATTGTCCAGCCCAAAATAATAATAAGTGTTGAGATTGAGAAATCCTGACTTAATGGAATCTAGACTAATAAACCCCTTTTAAATAATTTGTTTTATGTTCTTTTTGGTGTAACTATTGCACTTTCAATTGGCAGTCATTGCCTGTTTTTTTCAAATTAAAAAAAATCAGTTTAGTAATTATATAATTATTTTAACACAATTTAAGAGTTTGACGTGTCAAGTTCAAATATAGATCACTGGCTGCCAGGAACTAATCTAATCGTTTTATATAACATGTAGTCCTCATAATAGCACTGTAAGTTAGGTGTCCCCTTTTTACAGTTAAGGAAACTGAGTCACGGAGAATAAGTATGGGTGGAGCTGAGATTTGAACCCAGGCAGTCTAGCTCTAGGATGCTTTTACCTACGCTGCATCTTTCTCTCTGTGGTCTCTTAAGACTCTAATCATAAAAAACATGATTTGTGAAGTTATCACACTCGTTTATTGAAAAATATTACAAATATTAGGCATTGTTTCCAACTTTTGTCACTTATGAAGGAAGAGGTTTGCACTGGTTTTTACTTGCCTGATCATAAGAATCACCCAAGACTCTTATTAAAATAGATTTCTAGGCTCTGTTTCTAACAAGTAAATTTAAAACTCTGTGAGAAGAACGCTGGGAATCTGTCACAGTGGCCTACATGAATCCTGTGATCAGGCAAGTTAGGGATACTCTAGATTAGATCTCTTTCAGAACTAACAATATTTTTTCCCTTTTCTTTCACACATTATACATCATTACCCTATGTACATAATATACACTTTATCAGAAGCACATAGTTTGAATATAAATGAAAGCAAATTTTTAAGTATTAACTCCCTTTCCCCTTTGATTCCCATTTTTAAATGGATAAATGAGGTGTTCTACAACTCTGGTCATAGCCAGTTGGCCTAATAATTGAATAAGAGGGTATAGTCATGAAGACCAGTCCATAGTTAGCATAGATCCTAGTGCTGTTGTCTTAGGGGTCTTCTAATACACTGTTGAGTTAAATATACAATGCTTTGTGATGACATTGAACAAACGAAATCTAAAAATTCTAAAACTCTGCTTTTTCATGGTTAATATATATTTGCTTTTATATACTTCTTTTTTCCATCCAAGAGTTTAAAATTCTTAAGATACTCATTTTATCATTGACTGAGACCTTGATTTTCAGCCATGTGGTAGGTTTAAATGAAACTGTTAGATGTCTTATTGACATTCAGACATTTACTGTTGTCCTAGGGGACGCAGTCCTGGAGTGACAGGTGGCAAGTGTGTTATGAGGGCTTATGTGTTGGCTTTCCTGCATGACTTTTTCAGTAAGAGGGATGGTGTAAGGCAAGGCGCCTCTTGGTATACTCTAATTTGTACACCATATACTTCTTAGTGGCTGAGACTTTTACCATAAAGACTTTTAAAAGTGCCATATCAAGTTACCCCTGCTTCATCGGTCTCCACACTGCCATTTGGGAGCTTCCTTTGGAAACTTGCCCCCAGTGTCAGAGGTAATCCCCAGTGTTGTCTTAACTTCAGCATATGATAATATCACGATGGCTTCATTTCTTTATTCTCCTGCCCTAGAATCCTTATCCTATGATTAAAAATCTTATACGAACAGTTGTTTATTCCCTAAGTAATCCCCATACTGTGCTTATGGCATTCCTTCTGCCAGGAATGTGCCTTCGTCCCACCTCCTCTCCCTACTCACATCTAAATTGACAGCTTCTTTATGTAAACTTCTGTGATTTCTACCTCCCCTCACCTGAAGATGAGCTCGCCCTTCGTTTAGCATCTGTGGCGTACTATGTCTTTTTATCTTTTGCCTACTGTATTGATTTATGATTATATTGGGCATGATTATTTGTCCTCATATTATTGTCTTCAGTTTTCTTATTCTAATATTTCAGATATATTCTCATTTCTATTTCCTATGTGAAGTCATTCTCTAAAAGTCCGTCCTTCTTTAGATGTCATCTTTGCAGATTGTTTTTTGGGCGGATTAGATTCTGTGTAACCTCAAATACACCAAACCCTCAGTCAGCCTTTTCTTGGTTTTCTTTCAAGCCAGAGCTATCTTTAATATTCCCTGCCTTTTTGTGGTAGGTAGTCTTTCATTCAAACAGCTAAAAACAGGGTTTGGGTTCTGAAACCACAGTGATCCTTAAAAGTCAAAGAATTCCTTGCTTCTCTGTCTCCTGAAAACGTTTCTGACCCTGGTCGTAAAATGGATTTATTAAAAACAGCATATCTTCTACATTTTTACACTTTTCACTAGTGATTTATTATGTGGTTTTTAATAAATTGAATTGTTAATTGATGTAAGGTACATTTTTAAAATTTAGTGAAACTAAAATGAAGAGGAAATGATAACCCCGATTTTGTTTGACTTTTATTTTTTAGCTTTTCAATACACTCCAACGTTATCTTCGTGTAAAATCAAAGATTGGAATTAAAGCAGAACAGATTACTGTTAAGTCAAGTCTTGAATATTATATCTGTGTCTTCCCTAGGATCCTTTCCCTAAATCTCTTTATTTTCTATTTATTTTTCGCTACCCTTCGATTGAATCAGATCCTATCTTTAGGACCTGCTCATTGCTGTGGACTCAAAAAGAGTGCCTGTCTCTCTCAATTCTCCTCCTATTCCAGCTGCCACCTTTTGAAAATGGAAAGGAACAAACAATTTTAATGTTAAGGGCAAGGAGGAAACCACAATTTGGTTATTCATTGTCAGATCATATTAATAGAGCTGTCAGTTTTGTAAGATTCCAATATCTCAATAAAAATTCTGGACCTGTGAATTCAGACACAGAATATTCATGGCTTAGTATTTACTAGCAACCCTAGCTCCAACACTTTACTGTTTGCAGGGAAGTTGTGTATTGCCTTTTTCTAGATGAAACTACCAAACTAACCATAAATTATAAACTGCTATCTAACTGCCAGTGTAATCAGTAGCATTGGAGATGAGTCAAGAGTGGAATAATACTCCACAGAACCAAGGCTGTGTGTGTGTGTTAGGGGTTGGGGGTGGGGAGACGGACTGTGCTGACTGAATCTCATCTTCAAAAGAGAAGCGGGGGAGTGGGTAAGAAGATGTGGAAGAGGGTGCAGTGTGGGATAGTGAGGGAAAGCTTGAGATTTTCTGCTTTTATAAAACCCTAGCCCAACCACTTAAAAAATAGCTTTATGACATCCGACAAATTTAGAGTCTCCGAGCATTAGTCTCGTCATTTGTAAGACGGAGATAATAGTACCTCCTGCCTTGTCCTTTTTTATTATTTATTGTTTTGTTTATTTTCCCACATGGGAGCATAGTGGAATCGGCCAATCTTCCAGAGGTGTCTGCAAAGTTTCAGGCACTATTTTCCTATGAAGGAGACCTTATTTTGAGGCCCTCCTTGGAAAACTAGTTCAATAAGATCAGTGCCTTCAGAGGTGAATTGTATGGGACATGGGGAAGGAAAAAGGGGAGGAGCAGGTACTGATTAAGACAGCGTAAGGAATATAGTCAGTGGACTTATAACAGCTACGTACGAAGTCAGACGGATAGTAGACGGGGTGGAGGATGTTATGTTACCACTTTATGAGGGGTGTAAATGTCTAATTAATTACGTTTTATACACCTGAAACTAATAAAAAATTTTGAAAAGAGCTAGCAGCATAGTCTGAATTATATTCTTTTTGCCATGATCTAAATTTTTACTTGCTACCTTCCCAGCATACCTTCACAAACGTGCGCACACACATGAACACACACACACACACACACACACACAAAGAAAGTTATCACGTCCTAGCTTTGACTTGCAGCCATAGTCTAAAGCATTGTTTTTTTCAAAATAAGTAAAATGCACAAGAATTGCTGAAACCAAACAAATTCTTTGAATATGATATTTAATGGATTTTCCTTACAACTATAAAGTTGGTATTGTTTTCATGTTTGTTAAATAAGTTAACGTTTTACATATATTTTTAGTCATTTTTTTTACTGGCCCATGTAATTACTGGCTTAATTTACATGGGTTCTGATAGGTAACAATACTTAAACCTAGTAACATATAAAAATAGCAAGGAAATAATAAGAGAAATTAAATATGCTATTACTTATCATACTTTAAATTTTAGTTGTTCAGTAATGAAATGTTTATCGAGCACCTACTATATGCCAGGCACTGTCATAGCGGCGAGTAGACAGCATGAATAAAACAGACAAGACCTTTCCTTTCAAACAGCACTCAGTTGCTAAACCCATTTCCTTTTCTTTAGGGTATTTTCATTGTCTATGAATTTTAGAGCAAAAAGTGCCTTAGAGATCATCTAATCCAACCTCTTTGTTTAAATGGAGAACCTGAGCCACTAAGATTCACAGGAGAAGAAGAATTTAGCAGACAGTTCCAAGTAATGACAGCAAACTATAGGAAAATCAGCACAAGTTATGAGAATTCACTATATTGTTAGCACCATTAGTATGAGTTAGAAAAGGTACAAATTATAAGAAAAGTTCAATTGTGTTACTATAAATGAAAGATTCCACTATATTACCTTCCAGTTAAAATAGAGGAATTAAATTTTCTTAGCGCTATTGTGAAACCGTATTGTGTAGTGACTAAATCCATAAATGGTTTTCTGCTTATAAACTCAAAAGTTTCCAAAGCAGCTATACAGAGGATGCTGTTTATGAGTGTCTAGGTAGTGTTGATAGAAATAATGTGCCTTCCTGCCTTGCTAGAATCATAGCAGTTCAGATCTGGAATTCAGACTCCTTATTTAAACGGTGAGGACATTGACTCCCAAAGAGGTTAATTGACTTGCCCAAATAAGAGCCCAAATTAACAGCTTATATTTAAGCAAGGAATCAGGTTTTGTATATTAGATCATTATAGTTTTATATTCAGATATAAATTATTCTCAACTTTAAATGATCTAATATTGTCATAATCAGACCTGCTGAACATTAACCTTATTTTTTAAATCTGAGAATATCAGAGAACTTGACAAAAGAAAATTGAAGTCACAGATAGTAGAACTGAGTCTCGGCATTATTTCTAATGGTATATCTTTAATGCTAAAATACTCAGTATTCAGTTGCTGGTCACAAATAATTTTTCCCCCACAATAGGTATTGTCTTCTAAGAACTCTGAAGCAATGTCAGACGTTGAAGGAAGCTCTCATTGCTGCAGGAAAAGAGATTATATGGCATGGGCGGACAAAAGAAGAACCAGCACATTACTGTAGCATTTGTGAGGTAAATAACTGCTCTTATCCACCATTGTTTTTTATACAGCCTCTTACCTTTCCACTTTGGGTTTCTCTTTAGTAATTTTTTTAAATGTATTTATACTTTTATGTAATGCAGTTTACTGAAATTGACATTGTCTTCAATCTCATTTTCATGTTACTTAAGTATTATATATTAAAATTTAATATGATGGCATACTATTTTACTGACTATGAATTAACTCTGAAAGCATCTACTATAGTCATTTATCTGGTAGATATTTAACAGATGATAATCATCAAGTTGTTTAGTCTTGGGATTTTAAACTGGGAACAGTCCAGAAGCCAACAGATGTCAATAAACTGGATGTTGTTCAGTATAGCTCCAGGCAGATCAATGTTCAGTCCTCTCTGGTGCATTTGGTCAGTCTTCTCCTGAGGCCAAGGCTTGCAAGAGATGCAGAAATAAAGAAGATGTGGTACCTGTTCTGAAAGAGCTTTTTTCTACACAGAGAAGACAGATTATAAACAACTAATTATAATGTACATGAGACTTGTGAATGCAAAGTTGGTCTTACTGTTATAACTCTGAGGGGGAAAAAATGACCTAATTTTCCTTTTTAGAGTTCATGTAAGAGTTCACAAAAGTATTAATATTTGAGTCCATCCTTAAAAATGAGTATGATTACAGTGGGCTAAAAAAATGATAAGGATTGGAGGTAGATTGAATGTTATGAGATATAAAAACAATATGGGAAATGGAATGACCTATTCATTAAAGGGTAAGTAGTCCAATGTGGCTGGACCACAAACGATGTAAATTGCACATATAAGTCTAGGTGGTAGGAAGCTTGCAGAGTATCTTGAATGACTTTAAGGAATTTATATTTATTCTGAGGTCATTGAAGACATTAAAAGTTTTTGAGCAAGCAACCAACTTGGATATGTGTTTCAGAGAGTAATTGGCGAGGATGGAGACAGGAAGCTGTTGCAGTGCTCTTAGTAAGAGTTATTACCTTAAGGTCTAGACCAGAACCTGGCAGTGGGAATATTAAAGAAGGAGAGGAATTAAAAAGTATTTAGAAGGTAAAATCCATAAGACAACTCCTTAAATGGCAGGAGTGAGAGAGAGGTTGAAGAAGGCTCACAAATTTTCTAGCTCAGATCATGACGTTCAATGTTGTTACCCATTGATAGTAATGGAAAACATGGTGAATGCTAGGATTTTGATTGACATATCTGTTCAAAGAAGACATGAAGTCATGAGAGTTTTCTGTCATTAAATAAATTCAAAGGATATGCCAAAGCTATGGACATTAATGACCATTCTAAACCTCACAATTCTCTAATTCTGACATTAGCTATTATTTGAAACGATTGCATCCATCAGCAATTTTAATGTTGTACAACCTGGCAAAGTCATTGGGAGATCAGATAGATTCTAATTAGGCGTGTTATACCTCAGGAAGATGAATATATAAGTTTTACAGTATTTGAAAATGACTCTTATCACTCAACGTTATTCCTTATCCTGCCTGAACCTTAGCAACTCATTAGTCTTTCTGTATAATATACAGGTATTATTTCTAAAATCGTGCTATACTCATGAGTACAATATTTGTTTGTACTCATACTCCTTAACATGAGGCTTATAGCTATAGACTTATTCACTGTCACTTACCTGTCAATTTCCTCATCTGTAAAATTATATTCATTATATTCATTCAACAAACATTTTGAGGCTTGGCTAAGCACTGTGATATGCCCTGGAGGTGCAAAGATGAGTAAAAATCTTCATCTTTGAGGAAGTGAGTCTGTAGGGGAAGACAAATATCTATACACAGTGCCCTATTATGAGTACTATCATAGAGAAGTAAAAGGAAAATAATAATCACTCTCATGTGATTGTATACTAATGTTTAGGATTTAAAACAAAAATAAGCTGACCTTTATAAAAAAAAAATTTATTTTTTTTAAAAAATATTTTACTGGGGAATTGGGGAAGGGGAACAGCCAAGTTGTTGTCCTTCAGTCTTAGTTGTAGAGGGCACAGCTAGCTCAGCTCCAAGTCCAGTTGCCATCAGGTCGCCCGTTATAGCCCACCATCCCATGGGGGAGTTGAACCAGCAACCGTGTTGTTAGGAGCACATGCTCTCACCAGCTGAGCCATCCTGCCACTTGTTGGCAGCTCGGGCGCAGCTCACTGGTCCATGTGGGAGTTGAACCTGCGACTCTGTTGCTCAGAGCTCGCACTCTTAACCAACTGAGCCACTCGTCCGGCCCATCAAACTTTTAAATTAGATTTTTGCCAGTGGTTATAATGAGTATGTCATTTTCTTAGGCTAACCCCCTAACTATGCATTGCCACCCATGTCTTTGGGTTTGGTGCAAAATAAACCTGATCTATTAAAGATTCTCAAACACAGCTGTTTGTCTTGGTGCCTGCTCTTAACCAGAGATAACTGTCCACAATTCATGTAAAGCAGAATTATATAATTATACTAAAGCAGTACAATAAATACCACTATTGCTATTGAATGCTTTTTCTCTTGTATAAAATAGGTGGAGGTTTTTGATCTGCTTTTTGTCACTAATGAGAGCATCTCTCGGAAGACCTACATAGTGCATTGCCAAGATTGTGCACGAAAAACAAGCAGAAACCTGGAAAATTTTGTGGTGCTAGAACAGTACAAGATGGAGGACCTGATGCAAGTTTATGACCAATTTACATTAGTAAGTGAAATCAACATGTGAGTACATAGTTAGTTGTATATGGAAGCAGCAGTGTTTGTTCTGCCACCTGATAAGTAGGAGGTAATGAAATATTTAAATTTTCCTTTGGCTCATTAGATATTGCATGAGGAAATATTCATATCATTCCCCCCTCTTCCACTTCCAAGTATTTATTCTGATGAAGTTGGCATATTTCATTTTCACTTTTCTTCCTGGGTGAGACCAGCCTAAAATAATGTCACAATAATTGCATTTTAAAATGTTTGCGTGCATTTTGAGCACTATCATGTTTTTTGTCATTTGATCTCACTTGATAAAATGTTTGTATACACAGGTTAGTAGCGTCCACAAAATGAATCAGTAAATGGGCTTTTATAGATACTTCTAGTTTTAGAGCTAATTGCATTTATTTAAAATTTTGTCCTTGCCAGAAGTATTAACTTCATGGGAATATTTGATGGAGCTTAACTTCCTACCATGTTATACAACCTTATGAAATTCAAGTATACTTATAAATTGCATACAATTTTTTAATTTTAAACAGCAGATGCTTAGAGGGAAGCATTTTACTCTAGCACATCACTAGTTTTATGAATAGAAACACAATTTATGTATTGTTGATTTCCTCCACTATGTTTATCTTACATATGTTATCAGAAACTGAATTTTTGAAATTTAGCTCCTGATATTTTCTCTTGAATGGTCGTCATGATTCCTTGAAGAAGAAAAGTGCTTATAATGTGTTAAACAGAATATATTATCTAGTTGAGATAAGTTCTGAAGCCAGTCACTAATGAAATTATAATTGATTTGTTAAATTATTTTCCACAAGCCTTTTTCTTTAAGCGACCTAAAAAAAGGATCAACTTAATAATGTTCTTGACTTTTAACATTCTTGAGCTTTTGACTGCCTGGTGCAGTACAGAAAAATGCTGGTACATTGAGTGAGGTAATGGTCTCAAAGTCTTAGGAAAATTGTCCAAGTGTGAGGCAGTAAGAGAGATTGTACTTGGACATTGTGTAGCAGGCTGTTGACCTTTTCTTGAGAATTGTTTTCCCTACCTTCACAAGCAGACTCTGTTTTTAGCCTTGAGCTAGGGAACGCTATTAACAACTTGTATACCAAAGTAACATACTGTACTTTTATTTTCAGGCTCCTCCATTACCATCCTCATCTTGATATTGTTCCGTGGACATTAAATGAGACCTTTTCTGCTATTCAGGAAGTAACCCAGTTCTGCACCACTGTTTTTTGTAGCTATCTCGTAAGGCTGCTGGCTGAAAACTGTGTCTATGCAACCTTTCAAGTGCGGAGTGTCAACCAACTGGACAGGGGAGAGCACTGCTCCTACTCCAGGACTCTCTCAAAGCTGATCAGCTGTGCTTCAGAAAAAAATAATAATTTCCATGTTTTGTATATATCTGACAAAACTGGCAACATCATACAGACTACTGACTTGAAAACAACCTCTTTTATATTTCTCTATTTCTGGGCTGATGAATTGGTTTTCATCTATCTTTTCCCCCTTCAGAATTTTCCTTGGAAAAAAATACTAGCCTAGCTGGTTATTTCTTTGTAAGGTGTAGTTAGCAATTTTAAGGCTTTCTTTGGTCAACTTTTTTTTAATGTGAAAAGTTAGATAAGGAACTTTTTTACTGTTTTTATGTTTTTCTGTCTTGTTTTGAAACCATGACGGTTATTACACTTTTGGTTCCTAAATAAAATGTTTAAAAAATTAACAGCCAAGTCACAAAGATAATGGATTGCACATAGACTAAGGAAAAAACTTCAGATTTGTGATTTTTGTTTCTAATCTTGATGTAAATTTACACTATTTATAAATACATATTTATTGCTTGAAAATATTTGTGAATGGAATGCTGTTATTTTTTCCAGATTTACCTGCCATTGAAATTTTAAGGAGTTGTGTAATTTCAAACACTACTCCTATTACATTTTCTATGTGTAAATAAAACTGCTTAGCATTGTACAGAAACTTTTATTAAAATTGTTTAATGTTTAAAGAGTTTTCTATTGTTTGAGTTTTAAAAAGACTTTATGTACAGTGCCCAGTTTTTGTTCATTTTTCAAATCTGATTATATATATTTTATATATACTTATGTATGTATATATAATATATATAGAAATCTGGATATATATGTATAAAGATTTAGAACTTAAATTTTTCTCGTTTTAAGTTTCACATCTATGGTAGATTTTTGAGGTGTTTACTGTAAAGTATTGCTTACAAAAGTATGATTATTTTTAAAGAAATATATATGGTATGTATCTTCAAGACCTAAAATGTCAGACTGGTTTATTGTTTAGTTGCAATCACTGCAATGACAGACCAATAAACAATTGCTGCCAAAATGTAGTATAATAGTAGAAAACAAATAGTGATTGAACTTAAGATTTTAAAGGGAATATTATATGGGCTTGAAAAATCCTTTACATCACTTAGTAGTGTTTTATATGGAAAAAAGATTCAGGTGAAGGACTATTTTAGAATGCAAATAAATTGAGACTTTTTTTTTTAATGTTAGGAAGATAACTGAAATTTGAAATTTCCTGCTTTCCTGCTTGCATGACACGATGTGGGAGGGAACTAGTCTGTAAATTCCATCATGGTACCTTGTGTTTGGCACATATTCTCTTTTTATTATGCTCTTCTAAGATTTTTCCAGGAAGCTTGACTGAAGAAGCATAGAGACTGCTATAAAGGAAGTTATATGTATGACTAAAAAATTTATAATCCTCTCTGGTGAAATGCCATGCTGATTGCATTAATCAAGTACTTTTCCCGTAGTTTTGGAGTATGTTGTCCTAGAAACAGTTTGAAGGCCTGAAAGCAAAAGCGTGGAGATATTTTATTCAATTAGTTAATAATTTGGTAAATATTACTTCTAGCTGCAATCATCTCTTATTTATAATTTCAGAAGGAAATAATTACAAATCTCTTAGTTACGGAGCAAGTGTGCTTGTCTAAGTGCTGCTCAGGATGTTTAACCATTAATATTTTTAAATGAACGCAAGACAAACATTTTTGCAAATAAAAATTGCAAAACAACTATCCAGAAACAAAGATGATAAAATAGAATGCTAAAGCTATGCCTAAATGTTTTTTAACCAGTTCTAGTTTATCTTACTGACACGGTGTCTTATTTTCTATAGTTTTAAGATAATTTATTACCAAGATTAATATAAGTTGTGTAACATTTAGGAGTACTTTAGCGGTGTTTATCAATACATATTTGGAAATTATATGTCAGAAATAATACTTGTTTAGCTTAGTTTTTTAATGAATTATGAGGATAGGAGATAGAAATCAAACACCTGAACATTACTCTGAAGTATAACTAGATGAACATTAAGTCTTATGTAAACTGTTTTTTCATCAATTTAACATCCTTTATAATTTACATTTTTCAGGTTTCAGAAGAAATAAAGTGATTTTTTCTTTTTACTGCTTATATAGGTAAATTTCATTAAAGCAGACTCCAGTTCCCTTAATAATGAAACAGGTTTCATCATAACACACACATTGTTTAGGAAAGGAGCTAATTACCACACTGTATGAAAAAGCAGATGTGTTGATCCAGAAAGTGAGAACTGCATCATGTTTTTTTCTTGCTGTCACCAGAAATCTTATACCAGAAGTACAGTAGTTCAACTTGTTTAACCTATTTAACTTAATAAAAAAAATTTGGCTTCTGCATTTTAAAATAAAATTTAAGTCGCTTTTCCAAAGTAGTAAATTGACAGGACTTTCGAAATACTAGTAGTTGGTCAATGGGAATTTAAGATCACATAATATTATGAATTTAACTTAAATGAAGTGTCTGCTTCTCAGAACCTAGTTATTAAATATTTAAATTATTATCATTGTGTATTTTATTTCAGTATATTCAGTATAATTTCATTCAGTATATTTAACATCTAAACAAATCTGAATAAGACGTGATCCCTGCCCTCTACCCTTCACACATACATCTAATATGGGAGATTCATGTAATATATCAGGCAAAACCTAGAAGAGGTAATAAGGGTGAGTAGTACTGGGGATTGCATTTCAGCAGGTTTTACATCCGCACACCTTCCAGAGCAGGACGATTTGGGAACTTGGACTCAGTGGTTTGGAGGAGACAACTGAGAGGAGAGGTAGGAAGGCCCTGATTTTGGAAAGCCTGCCATGAGAGATTTACACTTGACCCTGTAGTTAATATGCAGCCATCCACAAGATTTAAGCAGCAAAACAGCATTGAATTTGCAGTAATCTTCCTCCCTGCTTGAACACACTCGATCTGTCCTGTACATTGCTGCCAGAGGGATATTTCCAAAGCACAGAAATTCAAGGGAGAGATGACTTGGGCTTGAACTTTTGATTTTGTGAGGATGGAAATAAGAGCACAAATTTAGATGACAAAATGTAAAGTCTCCAGAACCAATTAGATGTCTTCAGATGGGTGGGGGTGTTTCTAACCAGAATAGGAAATACAGACAGGCAGTTTTGGAAGCAGAAGATAATGAATTGCTTGTAGGACCTCTAAGTACAGGTAGTTAAAATTAAGAGAGGCCTGGAGTGGAACCATGTATCCAGCTGTCCACTGAGTTGCTGCTTAGAGCCAGAGGAGATAAGACCATACAGAAACTGGTGAGGAGCGGTAGACCAAATATCCACTAAGGAATGTCAGAAGAGGAGATTGCAAAGCAGAAGAAAGCTAAAACCAGCCAGTGTGATGTTAGACAAATAACACCATGCTGCAAAAATGAGTAGTAAAGGGATTTCTTTGGATTGGCACAAGATGGTAACCTTTGCCAGGGCACCTTCAGTGGAGCAACACGATGCCGTGGATGGGAAAAGGTATTGAATTTGAGAGGAAGGAGGGGTCAGTTTGGTCTTTGAGGAGCTATGGGTATACAATTATGTTGGGTCTTTGGAGAAGAGCAAACATTACCAATTTCAGACATTTTGTATCATTATGGAATGCTTTACACAGTAATGGTTCTGTATATGTACCTGAAGAAACCCATGTGGTGGTTCGGTTTTGTAAGGAAAAGATACTGCTTAGTTGAGCAGGGAAATGAGGATGGTCTTTTTTTGTGTAACCCAAAGATGCGTACCACTTACTGAGTTCTTATGCAAAGCCCAGTGCTAAGTACTTCACATACATTCCTTTCAGTCCTCACAGTGAACCTTTGAGTCATGGACTGTTTTATCCTCATCTTAGGGGTAAGTAAGTTGAGGCAGAGATCACATGTCCAAGGTTTGTGGCTATTCAGTGTTGAAGCCGAGATTCTAACTGGTAATCTGACTTCAGAGCAGTGCTAGTCTACCTTCCCTCTGCAGAGAAATAGGAATTGAGTGCTTTAGTCATGTTTGAAAGAAACGTCTCATTTTAAATATCTCTTTAACAAGAGAAAGATCTCTTTAAATTTGAGAACCTATAATTAGGATGACCATCTCTCTTATAGTCCAAACCAGAACCCCTTTGGAATTGAAAGGGGACACTTAGTAATTGGCCAAGGCAACAGCCATAAAATAGGGCTTTCCTGGGCAAGCTAGGATGTATGGCATAGTGTTTAAGCTGGTCTTCAGAGGAAGCATTTTAGGAGGAGTAGTTACCTCCTTCCAACATCATACCCCTGTATTTTTGCACTCTTAGAATGAAAAGGAAGAATGGATTTAGGTTGTAGTAGAACCCACAATTGCAGTTGGAAGAGATGAATTATCAGGGTGAAGATGGAAGCAATGAATTAGAAAGTGGAAATAATACAGGAAAGGGAAATTCCTGTTAAGTCAGTGATGTCTGCTGAATTGTTCCCATCCTAAAATCTAAGTCACTTCAAGAAAATGAGTAAATAAAATATTGTGAAGATGAATAAGCATTTTCTAAACTTTTGGTCTGACTTCCATTTACCAATCTAGTTTAAGGTGGGAATTTAACATTCAAAATATGACATGTACCAACCTGAAAAAAATGTAGAATCACAGTTTTCTCAGGGTTTTAAAGCCAGTATCATGTAGTTTATTTCCAAGTGATTAAACATCTTAATATGAGCAACAGAAAGATGACTGATGAACATAAGGACTGTCCTAAGATATTTAAATTATAACCATGTGAGTGTAAGTGTAGGATCACTTCAAGTAGATTAAAGGTATGATTAACACAAAGCAATACTCTGAGCCACACCTACTTCCAAAATGCTCATACACATCTATTAAATTGAATAAGGGGATAAAACAGGCGAAAGCAAACACTGATATTGTGGGCTTATATAGTCAATTGTAGCTAAGCATTAGCTTTCCACTTTGTAGTAGAATAATACATTTGGCACAGTGGAACTAGATGAGAATGTTATCTTTAGAAAACTTGATGTATGTGATTTAAATGTCATCTTTCATTAAATGTATTCAGATGGAAATATTGAGCTGTCTGCACATGGACAGGATTCTGTCTACAAAATGGAAATCAGTACCCAAATCTATGATCAAGATTTTCTGGGTTTAGGTACCAAAAACATTTGGGGGTGCGGGCGGGGGGACGGGTGACAGCAGGTTCAAAAGTACATGAGATACTGATACATCAAAAATTTCAGTAGAAAAGAAAAGCTAAAAAGTACCAAATATTTAAAAAACTATACAAAGCCTGGATAATTTTAAAATATTGATCAGTCTACAAATTACCCTGTCATAAATCATTCCAAATCAGATGGGGCTTGTAGTCACATCCCATGACTATATATATATATATATATATATTAGTTGAAACTCAATATTATTCTACATCAGCTTCAGGTGTACAGAGCAGTGGTGAGGCATATACACAATCTATGAAGTGACCCCCCCCAGTAAGTCCAATATCCATCTGGGACCCTACATAATCTATACAATACTATTGATTATATATTCCATACTGTATTTCACATCCCAATAACTTTTGTGACTACCAGTTTGTACTTTCTAACCCCTTCACCTTTTCCCCCATTCCCCACCTTCTCTCCCATCTAGCAGTTTTTTTTCTGTATATCTGTGTCTATTTGTTTTGTTCGTTCATTTACTCTGTTCTATAGATTCCACGTGTAAGTGAGATCATACGGTATTTGTCTTTCTCAGTCTGACTTATTTCACTTAGCGTACTATCCTCTAGGTCCATCCATGTTGCAAATGGTAAGATTTCATTCCTTTTTAGGGCAGAGTAATACTCCATGGTATAAATGTACCACAATTTCTTTATCCAGGCATCTATATGTCGGTTGTTCCCACATCTTGGCTATTGTGAATAGTGCTACAGTAAACATAAGGGTGCGTATATTTTTTCGAATTAGTTTTTAAAATTTCTTTGGACAAATACCCAGGATTGGAATTGCTGGATCATAAGGTAGTTCTATTTTCAATTTTTTGAAACCTCCATTCTGTTTTCTGTAGTGGCTGCACAATTTGCAATCCCACCAACAGTGCACGAGTGTTCCCTTTTCTCCACATCCTCACCAACACTTGTTTTTTGATTTATTGATAATAGCTGTTCTGACAGGAGTGAGGTGGTATCTCATTGTGGTTTTTATTTGCATTTCTCTGATGATTAGTGACATTGAGCATCTTTTCATATGTCTATTGGCCATCTGTATGTCCTCTTTAGAGGAATGTCTCTTCATGTCCTCTGTCCATTTTTTAATTGGCTTTTGTGTGTTGAGTTGTATGAGTTTTTTATATAAATTTTGTATTTAAACCCCTTATCAGATGTATCACTGGCAAGTATCTTCTCCCATTCAGTAAGATGTCTTTTTATTTTGTTGATGGTTTCCTTTGCTGTGAAAAAAACATTTTAGTTTGATGTAGTCCCATTTGTTTATTTTTTTCTTTTGTTTCCCTTGCCCGAGAGGATATATCAATAAAAATGTCATTAAGGGTAATGTCTGCAAATTTACTTCCTCCATTTTCTTCTAGGGGTCTTATGGTTGTGGGTCTTACATTGAAGTCTTTAATCCATTTTGAGTTTATTCTTGTATATGGCATAAGAAGGTAGTCCGGTTTCTTTCTTTTTTTTTTTTTTCATGTATCTCTCCAGTTTTCCCAACAGCGTTTATTGAATAGACTGTCTTTACCCCCAATGTAAATTCTTGCTTCCTTTGTTATAGATTAAATGACCGTATAGGCATGGATTTATTTCTGGGCTCTGTATTCTGTTCCATTCATCAATGTGTTTCTTTTTATGCCAATACCATGCTGTTTTGATTGCTATAGCCCTGTAGTATAATTTGGTATCAAGTAGCATGATACCTCCCATTTTGTTCTTATTTCTTGGGATTGCCATGGCTCCTCCGGGTCTTTTATGGTTCTATAAAAGTTTTAGGATTATTCTAGTTCTGTGAAAAATGTTGTTGGTATTTTGATAGGGATTGCATTGAATCTATATGTTGCTTTAGGTAGTATTGACATTTTAACTATATTATTTCTTTCTATCCATGAGCATGGTATATGCTTCCATTTATTTGTATCTTCTTTAATGTCTCTCTTCAATGTCTTATAATTTTCTGAGTACAGGTCTTTTACCTCCTTGGTTAAATTTATTTCTAAGTATTATTTTTTATGCAATTGTAAATGGGATTGTTTTCTTAATTTCTCTTTCTGATAGTTTGTTATTGGTGTATACAAATGCAACTGGTTTCTGAATATTAATTTTGTATCCTGCTACTTTACTAAATTCATTTATCAGTTCTAATAGTTTTTTGGTAGAATCTTTGGGGTTCCCTCTATATAGTGTGATATCATCTGCAAAAAATGACATTTTTACTTCCCCCTTTCCAATTTGGATGCCTTTTATTTCTTTTTCCTGTCTGATTGCTGTGGCTAGAATTTCCAGTACTATTTTGAATACAAGTGGTGAAAGTGGTCACCTGTGTCTTGTTCCTGATCTTAAGGGGAATGCTTGTAGCTTTTCCCCGTTGAGTATGATGTTAGCTATGGGTTTGTCATACATGATCTTTATTATGTTGAGATAAGTTCCCTCTATTCCAACATTGCTGAGAGCTTTTGTCATAAATGGATGCTGGATTTCATCAAATGCTTTTTCTGCATCTATTGCTATGACCATATGATTTTTATTCTTTTATGTGATGTATCAAGTTAATTGATTTGTGGATATTGAAGCAACCTTGCATACCAGGAATGAATCCCACTTGATCGTGGTGCATGATCTTTTTAATATATTGCTGAATTTGGTATGCTAATATTTGGTTGAGGATTTTCTCATCTATGTTCATTAGGTATATCAGCCTATTGTTTTCTTTCTTTGTAATATCTTTGTTTGGTTTTGGGATCAGGGTAATGGTGGCTTCGTAAAATGAGCATGGGAGGCTTCCCTCCTCCTGGATTTTTTTTGGAATAGTTTCAGGAGAATACATGTTAAATCTTTTTTGAATGTTTGGTAAAATTCACCTGTGAAGTCATCTGGTCCAGGACTTTTGTTTATTGGGAGCTTGTTGATTACTGATTCAATATCATTGGTAGTAATTGGTGTGTTCAGATTTTCTGTTTCTTCTTGATTCAGCCTTGGAAGATTGTATGCTTCTAGGAATTTTTCATTTCTTCCAGATTTCTTAATTTGTTAGTGTATAGTTGCTCATAGTATTTTCTTAATTTTTTTTTTTTGCATTTCTGTGGTGTCTGTTGTCATTTCTCCTCTTTAATTTCTGATTTTATTTATTTGGGTCCTCTTTTTTCTTAATGAGTCTGGGTAAAGGTTTGCCAATTTTGTTTATCTTTGCAGAAAATCAGCTCTTGATTACATTGATCTTTTTGTATTCTTTTTTCTTGTCTCTATTTCATTTATTTCCACTGTGTTCTTTATTATCTCCTTCCTTGTACCCCCTTTGGGCTTATTTTGCTGTTCTTTTCCAATACCCTTAGGTGTAAAGATAGAATGTTTATTTGAGATTTTTCTTGTTCTTTAGATAGGACTGCATTGCTCTGAATTTCCCTCTTCAGACTGCTTTTGCTGTGTATCATAGTTTTGGGTCATTGTGTTTTCATTTTTGTTTGCCTCGAGGTATCTTTTGATTTCTTCCTTGATCTCATTGTTGACCCATTCATTATTTAGTAGCATGTTTAGTTTCCATGTGTTTATGTTTTTCAGTGTTTTTCTTGTAATTGATTTCTAGATTCATAGCACTGTGGTCAGAAAAGACATTTGATATGAGTTCAGTCTTAAATTTATTGAGACTTGTTTTGTGGGCTAACATGTGGTCTATCTTGGAAAATGTTCCATGTACACTTGAAAAGAATGTATATTCTGCTGCTTTGGGGTGAAATGCTCTAAAAATATCAATTAAATCCAACTGATCTGGTGTGTCATTTAGGCTGCTGTTTCCATATTGATTTTCTGTCTGGCGGATCTGTCCACTGGTGTCAGTGGGGTGTTAAAGTACCCCACTATGATTGTGTTACTGTCAATCTCTGCCTTTATGTCGGTCAATATTTGTTTTATGTATTTAGGTGATCCTGTGTTGGGTGCATACATGTTTATTAGGGTTATGTCCTCTTTTTGGATTGATCGCTGTATTAGTATGTAATGTCTTCTTTGTCTTTTATTATAGTCTTTGTTTTAAAGTCTATTTTATCTATGTTTGCTATCTCTGTTGAAATTCTCACTAAGTTTTTTTAAACATTCTTGTAATCAGTGTTTTAAACTCTGTCTCTGGTGGGTTATTTGCCTCCATTTCATTTGGTTACATTTTGGAGGTTTCTCCTGTTCTTTTATTTGGGACATGTTTTTCCGTTTCCTCATTCTGGTTGCCAATCTGTGTTTGCTTACATGATTTAGGTAGATCTCATATGTCTCTCAGTCTTTGCTGGGTGGCCTTATGCAGTATGTGTACTGTATAGTCCAATTGTGCAGTCTTCCTAATTTACTGTGCGTATGTTCCAGGATTGTCCCTTGTGTGTTGTGTGTGTTCTGTTATAGTTGAGCCTTGATTGCTTTTTGTGCATCAGTATGTGGGATTGACTCCCAGGCTACCTAACTGTGGGGATTGGCTATTCCCACAGTATATGAGCTATTGTGTGGGGGCTGACCCCTCAGAGGAGACTTTGCCCTTGTGGGCTCTTGTGCCTGTTGAGACCCCCTTTTGGTGTGTTGCTTGTGGGGCTAACCAGGTAGAGCTCCGATGTGGTTTGAAGCTGGCCTCTGGGTGTGTTGTTTCTGTGTCTCTTGGGTGGGGCTCCCATGCAGACCAATTTCAGCCCTGCCTGTTACTGGCCCGCAGCTACCTGGTAGGAGCCACAAAGCTATATGTGGTTGGCTACTGCCTCTGCTGAACCTGGAGGCATGTGTGGGTGGCCTCACTGTGAACTGAGGCTGGCTGCCATTGGGCCTGAGGCTACTTAGCAAACAGTCCAGGGCCCCTTAGGCCTAGTGCCACACTCCAGCTGCCTATGAGGCCCAGCTGTTGAAAGAGGCTCTTTAGGTGCACATGTCAGGCTGGTTGACCCGGTGTTCAGCATGTCCTCGGCAGTGCAGCACTACCTGTGTGGCGTGGAGTTCAAGAGAGTTAGGAGACGTGACGGGTTGTTTTTACAACGTTATTGCTGATTTAGTTCTTACACCAGTGCCTGGCCTGTGACCATCTTGCACAGCGCCCCAAGAACACTGCAGGCAGCCACCACCTCAGACTTGGAAATTTCTGAGACCTGCCCCCAAGTGCCTGCAGTGAAGCTTTTGGGTCACTGCCCACCACCAAAATCTCCCCGGGCCACTGCAGATTGTCTGCTGCTGTAAAAAAAACCTCTGAAGCTTCTGGGGAGGGGCTGGCTGCCCAGGCAGCCAGAGTGCCCCTTGCAGTGCAGCTCTAGGTGGGCAGGGCATGGTTCCAGGGAGCTAAGGTAAGGGGTGTGGTCAGTGGTTTCTGCAAAGTCAATGCAGTCTCGGCTTCCCCACCAGTGCTGGGCCCACGATCACCCCGCAAAAACACCCCGAGAATACTATGGCCAGCCACCACCCATCTCAGGCCTACCACCACCGGTCTATTATGCTGTGCAGGTCTTGGGTTACTGCCCTCCAGTAAACGTTTTCCGGCTGCCACAGGGCCTCTACCTGCTTTAATCCACAGCCTGTGGGGCGGGGCCAGCAGCCTGGCAGTCAGGAGTTTCCTGGGAGACGCAGCACCAGCTGTGCGGAGGATGGGGATTCCACCAGACTGATGCATTTCAAACTAGACCCTTTGGGATAGGGCTTAACCCTGAAAAGACGGCACGCTCAGGTAAGCCACACGTGTGTCAGGCTCCACACAAGGACAACAATGGCTCCTGTCCCTCCAGTTCCCGTGCCAAAGCCACTCAATTCAGTCGTTCTCCACTCATCTCTGGACCTCCGGAGCTGCCACACCTCCACCAGAGATCAGGTAAGTGCCTGCGAGCGAGCGAGTCTGTGTTCCGGCTCTACAAAAGGGCGTCTGGGTTTCCAGCTGCCTCTGCCCCACCAGGAAGGGCAGAGTCCTCCTTCATTTTATTGCCTGATGCCATGGGAACTCCTCTTCCTGGCACAGGACTCCTGGGCTGGGAAGCCCGGTGTGGGGCTGGGGGACCCCTCCCTCTTCAGGAGGACCTTGCCACTGATGTGCTCCTCCCGGTGTTCAACCTCTATGTGTGGTTTTGGCATCAGCTCGTTTCACGTCGCCATCCCTCCTTCCAGTGTCTATGTGGCCTCTTCTTTATATCTTCAGTTATAGGGGTTCTGTTCAGCTAGTCTTCAGATAATTTTTGAGGTTGTTCTATAATTTATCTGCAATTTTGGTGTGTTGCTGGGATGCAGCATGCACACCATTTACCTAATCTGCCATCTTTAAATGTTAAGCTAATCATGTATACTCCTGAGGTGAAGCCCACTTGCTCATGATGTTGTATTATTTTATATTATTGGATTATATATTGTTACCAAAATTTTGTTGAGAATATTTGCATTTGTGTTCATGTGGAATATTCGCCAATAGTTGTATTTTCTGGTAATGTTTTCATCTGGTTTTGTTATCAGGGTGATATTGGCTTCAGAGAATGAGTTGGGAAATAGTCTTTTCACTTTTCTTGAAGAGTCTGTGTAGAATCAGTATTATTTCTTCTTAATAAGTTTGATAGAATTCATCAGTAAGGCCAATTGTTCCTGGAGTTTTCTTTGTGGAAAAGTTTTTACTACAAAATAAATTTCTTATATATAGGCTGCTCAGGTTATCTATTTCTTCTGGAGTGAGTTTTTGTAGTTTGTATCTTTCAAGTAACTCATCCATTTTAATATTTGTGAAATCTATAGTTTTTTGTCATTCCTGATATTAGCGATTTGGGTCCCCCCCCCCTATCAGTTTGGCTGGAGGTTTACAAATTTTCTTGATCTTCTCAGAAAACCAGTTTTTAATTTCATTGATTTTTTTTCTTATTGTATTTCTGTTTTCTTTGTTATTGATTTTCTCTCTTGTCTTTATTTTCCTTCTTTCTGCTTACCTTAGGTTTCTTTAGCTGGCCTTATTTTAGTTCCTTTAGGTAGAAGCTGAGATCATTGATATGAGACAGTTTCTAGTACAGTTGCCCCTTGAACAACATAGGGGTTAGCAGTGCCACCTTCCCTCGCAGTCAAAAAATTTAGGTATAGCTACAGTCGGCCCTTGGCATATTGTGGATTCCCAACAGCTGAGTTGACCCTTGAACAGCACTGGGTTTTGAACTGCATGGGTCAATTGAAAAAAAAATCTGTGTATAAGTGGACTCGTGCACTTCAAACCCAGGTTGTCCAAGAATTAACTGTACAGTCATTCAATCCTATAAATTTCCATCTAATTAATGTTTTAGCTGTGTGTCAAGGGTCCCCCGAGACCAGCTTTAGGCTTCCTGATTCACTAGAGAGTCACAGGACTAAGAAGCTTTTTTATGTATGATTATAGGTTTTTTTACAGTGAAAGATACAGATTAAAATCAGCAAAAGGAAAAGGCAAGTGGAGAGAGCCAGGATTTTTATTGGGGTTGGGCACCTGCATGACTAACCTTATCTATTCAGACTACAAACCCTCAGAACAAATGCAGGTGTTGACTATAAATCACATTAGCAACATAAACTACCTGTTTAAACTGGTACAGTATGACCCATGACCTCAAACACACAAAAACAATCTTAACAGACAGAACATTCCAAGATCTCAGTGTTTAGTTCCCAGGAGCTGCCCAAGCATTTTTTGGGAGGCAGGATTTGAGCAACCAAGGCCAACTGAGTTAATCTTTTCCTGTACAAGTGCCTTCTATAAACTGGAATATAATGTATTTTCATCTTCATTCATTTCAGAATACTTTATGATTTCCCCCTTTGATTTCTTCTTTCACACATGGATTATTTAAAAGTGTGTTATTTAGCTTCCAACTGTTTGGGGCTTTTCAAGATATTTTTCTTGTTAGTTTCTAATTTAATTCCATTGTAGTCAGAGAATATGTTTTGTATGTCTTGAATCCTGTTAAATGTATTGAGACTGTTTTATGGCCTGGAATATGGCCCTTGGCAAATATTCCATGTGCGATTGAAAAGAATGTGTATTCTGCTGTCAGATGGAATTTTCTGTAAGTGACAGGGCAAGTTGGTTGATAATGTTATTGAAGCCTATTTCTATACTGGTTTTCTGTCTATTTGTTCTATCAATTGAAGAGTGGTGTTGACATATACAATCAAAATTATGGATTTGTCTCTTTTTCTATGCACTTCTCTCAGATTTTACTTCATGTGTTTTGAAGCTCAGTTAGTTAGGTACAAAAGCAGTTTTAATTGTTATATTGTCTTGATGAATAGACCCCTTTATCATTATGAGTTGACCTTCTTTATTCTTGGTAATATTATTTATTTAAAAATCTATTTTGATGTTAATATAGCCACTCCAGCTTTTAAAATTACTGTCAGCATGCTGTATGTTTCTTAAGATTTAACTTTTAACCTTTAAGTAAGGTTTAACTAACTTTATTTAAATAACCTTTAAATGTCTTTAAATAAAAAGGTTTTCAAATTCAGCATACAGTTTAATCTTGCCTTTTTATCAAATTCGATTATCTCTGTTCTTTCACTGGAGTCCATATTACTTTTCTATTGCTGCTGTAATGAATTACCACAAACTTAGTGGCTTAAAGCAACACACATTTATTATCTTATAGTTCTGTAGGTCATGAGTCTGGTATGGGTCTCATCAGATTAAATGAAGATGTTAGTACACTGCATTCCTTTCTGCAGCTTCTAGGGGAAAATCCTTTTCCTGCTCTTTTGAATTGTTGACAAAATTCAGTTCCTTGAGGTTGTAAGACCGAGGTTCCCATTTTGTTGTTCGATGTAAACTGAAAGCCATTTCCAACTTCTAGAGGCTGTTGCATCCCTTGCCTCATGGCTCACTTCCTCCATGTTCAAAGTTACCAGTGGCAGCTTGAGTCCTTTTTTTTTTTTTTTAAAGATTTTATTGGGGAATTGAGGGAGGGGAACAGTGCTGGGGAATCCAGGGAAGGGGACTTCCAGAACTGCTTCAGAAAGTGGCAAGGATGATGGGATAAATGTGTTCGGGGGGGGGGGGGGTATTTTAAGGGGAATTAATAGCACTGTCTTTTACTGTTCTAATTTTTTTTTAACTTAAACTTTCACCATATTATTTGATCACACCTTGTATATATTTTTGTTATATTTTTTCTCTGGCTGCTTTTAATTTTTTTTCTTTTTCCCTGGTTTTAAGCAAATTGATTGTGATGTGTCTTGGTGTAACTTTCTTCATGTATTTTTGGCTCGGCATTCTTTGATTTTCCTGAATCTGTGGAATTATAGTTTTCATCAAATTTGAAAATTATTAACCATTATTCTTTCAAATATTGTTTTTTGAGTCCTTCTTCAAGGACTCTAATTATGTATATGTTAGGCTGCTCAAAATTGTTCCATAGCTCATAGATATCTATTTACTTTTTTTTCAGTTTTTTTCCTGGGTTTCATTTTGGACTGTTTCTATTACTCTTTGATTTTATTAAACTTTACTTCCACAGCGTTTTATTTGCTCTTAATACCATCAAGTATATTTTTAATCTCAGACATTTTAATTGTATCTCTAGGAATTTGATTTAGATCTTATTAATATCTTCCATGTCTCCTGCTTTCCCCTCCCTTCTGAAACATATGGAGCATATTTAATAACGTTTTAATGTCTTTGTCTACTCATTCTATCTGTATCACTTCTAGGGTTATTTTGATTTATTTTAATTATGAGTCTTATTTTCCTGTTTCTTTGCATGCTTGATAACTCTTATTTAATGCCAGACAGTGTGACTTTTATCCTGTTGGGTTCTGGATATTGTTTTATTTCTATAAATATTCTTGGGCTTGTTCTGGGATGCAGTTAAGTTACTTGGAAACAGTTTGAACCTTCAGGTCTTACTTTTAAGCTTTGTTAGGTGAGACTAGAGCCGTGTTCAATCTAGTTCTAATTTTTTAAATCTAGTTCTAATTTTGCCCCAGTATTGAAGCAGAACCATTCAGAGTACTCTACCTGATGCCCTGTGATTTATGAAGATTTTTCAATCCAGTTGGTGGAAATAGGAACTATTATTGCCTAAGTTAGCTCCAGGGACTCTAATTTTTTAGGTTATTTTCCTCACCCTTATCCCTCCCGGCCTCAAGTAGTTTCTTCACACCCATGCTGATCCTTTCAGTTGAAGACTTGAAAGGAATCCTAGACAAATCTCCAGAGATAATATCCTGTGCATTCCTATCTACTTCAGTACTCTGAATTTTTAGCTGTCTTGGCCTCTTTGAATTTTCAACTCTGTCTCTTCAACTCAGGGAAAGCAGTGGGCTCTGGGTTTCCTCTCTCTGGGCTGCAGCCTGGGAACTCCAAGCAAGAAGCTGGGGCACTTTTGTTAGTAGTTTCCCTTTTCTCAGTGATTACTGTGTTGTGATGCCTGGTTTCCAATGTCTGAAAACCACTGTTTCATGTATTTTGTCCAGTTATTTACTTGTGTAAGGCAAGAGGGTAAGTCCTGATACTCCATCTTTGCTGGAAGTGGAATTCTCTGCTTTTTAATATAGAACTATCTTCCTTTAATTTTTTGATTGTTGGTTAGTTTTCCTTTCCCATTACTGTTGCAAATTGAATTTTCTCTTCTACCATGTTTTAGAAGTAATAATTGTTTGATATATAAAGGCTACTGATTTTTATATGTTATTTTTATATTGTTACCATCCTAAACTTTCTTATTATTTGTATTAGTTTTAGTACTAATTTTCTTGGGTTTTTCAGATATCAACTACAATTATAGTTTTATATCTTCCATTCCTATTTTTATACCTCTAATTGTTTTCTTTGTACTGGTTAATACCTTCATACAATGCTAAATATTCATACTCTTCTATTTCAGATCTAATATTAACAACTCACTGCAAGTCACATCAGCTAGGTTTATTTTTAAGGTCTCGGACTGATGCTAAGTTGAGGTGCAGTCTGGTGACTTTTTTTT
>NW_017731357.1:1924702-1928607 GCF_001890085.2 Hipposideros armiger | reverse complement strand
TTTGTGTGTGTGTGTGTGTGTGTGTGTGTGTGTGTGTGTGTGTGTGTGTGTGTGTGTGTTTGTGTGTATGTTTTGCTTAGTGTTATTATTGTGTGTATATGTTTAGCAGGTATGCATTTCTCAGGCTAGGACAGGTATGCATAAGAAATATAACTTGTTTCTATAATTTCTATTTAAAGCCCTCATTAACTGAGACAATCACAGTCAATTCAGGGTTTGAGATCCTCCCCAGAGTTGCATCTCAGTACCACAGGGAGCTCATGAGGCACCAAGGCTTGAGGAGGAGAAGTCACCCGCTGTTAATGCAAGCATCTGCCAATATGCCTCATTCCCTCTTATTTCCTATCCTTGGACCACACATACTTGTTCTTTATCCTGGATACTAGGCCTTTCTCTCCACTTTTGCCAGCCCTCATGGCCCCATCCATGCTGATCTCAGCTTCATGAAAACACTTTCTGGGTCTCTTTGTGTTGTATTGGCATGTGAGAAAATTCTGGAAGGCTGTATTGGACATGTCTTCCATGAGTCCCCTATACCTCCCCTGCACTCTCTTACTTGGAGCTGTCGCAATGCAGTTTGATCTGGGGTAAGAGAAGAAATTTTCATTTTTTTATAACTGTTGATTTTGATATATTATAATTATTATTTTAATATTATTTCCAACTTATAGAAAAGTTCCAAGATTGGAACAAAAATCTTTATTTAGGTTCATCAATTGCTTATAATTTGCCACATTTGCTTTGTCATTCTTTCTCTATTTTTGTGTATATGTATGTGATGGTGTGTGTGAGTGTGGTGTTTGTGTATATTTTTGCTTTTCTGAATCATTTGAAACTAAACAAAAAACAGAGTAAAACAATGAAATTCAAAAATGGTTCTTTGAAAAGATCAATGAAATTAATAAAACTTTACTTAGACCAACCAAGAAAAAAGAGAAAAGACATAAATGATCAAAATAAAAAATGAAAGAGGGGGCATTCCATTGCTCTTACAAAAGTTAAAAGGATTGTAAAAGAATGTTCTGAACAACTTTATCCCAACAAATTAAACAACTTAGGTGTCTTAGGCACAAATTACCAAAATGACTCAAGAAAAAGTAGAATTCAATCTTAGGAATATACTCAAGAGAAACGAAAACATACGTCTTGTGCACAGATATTCATAGTAGCATTATTGTAATAGCCAAAAAGTGGAAACAACCAAATGTTCATCAACTAATGAGTAGAAAAATAAAAGTGGTACATCTGTGTAATAGAATAATATTGGGTCATAAAAAGAAACAAAGTACTGATACATCCTACAACATGGATGAGCTTTGAAAACATTATGTTAAGTATAAAACCCAGTCACAAAAGACCTCATATTGTATGAGCCCACTTATATAAAATGCGAGAATAAGTAAATCTATAGAGACACAAAGTATATTAGTAGTTACCTAGGGCAGGGGGATGGAAGGTGGGGAAATTGGGACAGGGTAAAAGCTAAAGGATCAGGGTTTCTTTTTGGAGTGATAAAAATATTCTAAAATTGCTGTGGTGATGGCTACATAACTGTGAATATACTAAATTGTCCTTTTCAAGTCAGTAAATTTTATTGTTTGTGAATTATATTTCAATAAAGCTGTTACCAAAGAAAAAGAATAGAAAAGCTTAATAGACTCATAACAATTAAAGAGATTGAAGTAGTCATTAAAATACTTCCCACAAAGAAAAGCATAAGCCCAGATGCCTTCATTGGTGAGTTCTCTCAAATATTTAAAGAAGAAATAATGTCATTCCTTCACAAACTCTTCCATAAAATAAAAGAGGAGGAGACCCTTCCCAAATAATATCAGAATAGTATTACCCTGATACCAAAGTCAAACAAACATATCACAAGAAGGAAGATCATAGACCAATAGCCCATGAACATAGATGCAAAAATTCTTAAGAAAGTATTAGCAAACTGAATCCAGCAACATACAAAGAAAAATATGTATCATGACCAAGTAGCATTTATCTCAGGAATGCAAGGTTAGTTTAACATTCAAATATCAATTAATGTAATATACCTTATTAATAAAAGTGAAAAAACACATGATCATCTCAATAGTTGCCTAAAGCATCTGACAAATCAAACACCTCTTCATGAAAACAAAAAACAGTCAAAACCCTCAACAAACTTGGATAGAAGGAAACCCTCAACCTGAACGGACAAAGGGCATCTATGAAAAACCCACAGCTACCATCATACTTAATGATGAAAGACTAAATTCTTTCACAAGATCAGGTAAAAGACAAGGATGTCCACTCTCACCACCTTTAATACCATAATTGTAGTTGAGGTCTGGGTTATTTCAATAAGTCAAGAAAAAGCAATAAAAAGCACTCACAGTCTTTTTTTTTTTTTAATGGGAAGTGTGTACATTTTTTTGTCTGTTCCCATTGCCATTTTGGAGTTACCAGCTTTTACAATACCTAGTCCATGACATGTGAGGCAAAAAGAAAACCCAGGAAACTCACTCTGCTGTCATTCTTCAGCGCTCTGGGCTCCTAGCCAATCAGCTGCATTATCTCTACCTTTTAGTCATCTTACATTTGTTTTTTATATAATATTCATATATTGTATGATATAATATCTTTACTTGTTGGGATAAATAGAAAGTGTGTCTATTCCCAATCTTGGTCTGTAACCAGAAGTCTGGAATACTTACCTTTTATTAACATTTTTATTTTGGAATAATTTCAAATATTCAGAAAAGTTGCAAAGGTAGTACAGAGAGTTCTCTTATACCCTTCACCCAAATTCCCCTAATGTTAACATCTACATAACCATGGTACTTTTGTCAAAACTAAGAAACTAACATTAGTACAATTCTATTAAACTCCAGACTATTCAGATTTCACCAGTTTTTCCACTAATGTTCTTTTACTGTTCCAGGATCCACTCCAGGATACTACATTATATTTAGTCACCATGCCCCCTTAGTCTCTTCTTCTTTGTGACATTTTCTCAGTCTTTCCTTGTTTTTTAATGACCTTAAAAATTTTGAAGTCACTAAAAAGCTCTAAAAAATAAGAAACTGGCTAAATAGGGAGCCTCCAGGAACAGCAAACTAGGTAGCTTGGGGCCAGGGGTGGGAGGAAGAGTTTTCTGCCTATCCTTCAGTTGTCTGCCTTTTGGATTTTGTATTCTAAGTAACCATACTGCTTGTATGAGCCAGGTTCTTGAAAGAAACAGAAACAATATGAGATTTTATCAATCTACATCTCCCTATCTATCTCTATCTCTGTCTATCTCTATTTCTATCACTGTACAGAGATGCATTTTAAGGAATTGGCTCACATGATTGTGGAGGCTTGGTAAGTCCAAAATTTGCAGGGTAGGCTGGTAGGTGTTGCATTTCAAGTCCAAAGACAGCTTGCTGGCAGAATTCCTTCTTGCTTGGGGAGGTCAGTCTTTGTTCTAATAAGGCCTTCAACTGATTGAATAAAGTCCACACACATGATGTAAGGTACTCTACTTAAATCCCATTGATTTAAATGTTAATCTCATCCAAAAACACCTTCACAGAAAACATCCAGAATTATGTTTGACCAAATATCTGGGCACCATAACCCAGCCAAGTTGACACATAAAATTAACCACTGCACTCCTTATTTTTAAAAATTTAAATTATTTATTTAAAAAATACATCTGGGGGCTGGTCGAATGGCGCGTTGGTTAAGAGCTGGCTTGGGATGCCAGCTCTGAGCAGCAGGGCCCTGGTTCATATCCCACGAGGGCCAGTGATGCTGTGCCTTCTACAGCTAAGATGGTGAAGAACAGCTCGACCTGGAGCTGGGCTGCCGTGAATTGCCAGTGACAGCGTAGGCTGCAGCTTCTGCTGCAGTGGGCTGGCATAAGCTACTGTGAGTGGTCGGCA